>NC_082707.1:148315156-148401957 GCF_030144855.1 Hypanus sabinus | reverse complement strand
CGTCTTCCCACATTCTGCAGGATGAACAGTCCACTGTCCTGATTATCATTCCCAGTGCTCCAATTGTGCAAAAGAAAAGAAAGAGAAACCTGACAGAAACCTCAATCTAGACTCATCTCGCTGAAGCCTCTTAAGCCAAAGCCTCAGTTTGCCACTCTAAGCCTAGCCCATTCCAACAATAGTCACTCCACTTACACCTGTTATGATCCCAGCCCCCTCCTTTGTGAGAATCGCAAGAGCACCCGTCGAAAGGGGGGGGGGGGTCAGTAGACCCAGTCAGGGAGAGAGAGAGGGAGAGAGAGAGGGAGGGGGGGGGAAGAGAGGGGGAGAGGGGGAGAGGGGGAGAGGGGGAGAGGGGGAGAGGGGGAGAGGGGGAGAGGGGGAGAGGGGGAGAGGGGGAGAGGGGAGAGGGGGAGAGGGGGAGAGGGGGAGAGGGGGAGAGGGGGAGAGGGGGAGAGGGGGAGAGGGGGAGAGGGGAGAGGGGGGGAGGGGGGGAGGGGGGGAGGGGGGGAGGGGGGGAGGGGGGGAGGGGGGGAGGGGGGGAGGGGGGGAGGGGGGAGGGGGAGGGGGAGGGGAGGGGGAGGGGGAGGGGGAGGGGGAGGGGGAGGGGGAGGGGGAGGGGGAGGGGGAGGGGAGGGAGAGGGAGAGGGAGAGGGAGAGGGGAGAGGGAGAGAGAGAGAGAGAGAGAGAGAGAGACACGTGTCAAATTGCAGGTCCCACCAGGGATACAGAATAAAGACAACAGCGACTATTGTCTCATGGAGACCACGTGAAAAGCCCTTGGGCAAGGTGGGCTGGTTGAGAGAAAGATTGCATCATCACAACCTGATTGACACCTGCGACCCCGTGAGGAAGTATAGAGGAGAGTCTCAGGGGGACAGCCCCCTCAGACGCACCAAGAAGACACGAGAGTGTTCCCGCAGCAGCGGGAAGCCATGTGCGTTAGATTCCGGGATTGGAATCTGTGGCTGGAATCACAGAAAACCGCTTTTAACTAACATCGGGGAGAGGAAACCAACGCTCCCCCGATTTCACGGAAGATTCATCGAGACTCGGCAAGTTCTTTCTCTTCTCCCCCAATCTCTCTCTCTCGGTCGCCCCACGCAAAACCCAGCGATTTTCAAAGGGCTGAGGCCTGCAGGCTTTCTGAGTGACTTTTATATTTCCAACGGACAATCTATTAACCCCTAGACACCAGCAGAGCTCACTTCTTAATGATGATTATTACTATACCCGCGCTTTAGATTGAATGTTGATGATGTGCACTATCTGAATGTATGTATTAACCCTACTTTTGTGTCCCTTTATAAATGAAAACGTTTGAAAATAGTGACACCAGACTTCAACAGACCTCTCTATCTTTGCTGGTAAGTTATCCAGTTACGGGATACGTAACACACCTAACTATGGATAAAGTACATAGTCACAGTCTTTTCCGCAGGTTAGGCAGTCCAAAGCTGGAAGGTACAGATACAAGACAGGAGGGGGGAGAGATTTAGAAGAAACCTGAGGGGTAACTTTCTTTACACAGAGGATTGAGAGTATCTGGAACATGCTACCAAGAGTGGTGGTGACGGTAGCAGGTAAACTGTAATACATGAGCCATTTAGATAGGTACATGAAGGGAAGGGCTTGGAGGACTACGTGCAAAAACTGGAAACTGGGACTATCAGGAAGGATTCTGTGATTTGCATGGCACCAAAGGGCCATTTCCATCCTGTATTACTCAATGACTCTATGAATACTTCAGAAGTAACATGCCATTTCTAACTTGTGATGGTAGTTTTTCAAAATGAAACCAACCTCATCCAAATTTCTCAATGCGACTTAATATTCTACAACTGAAGGTAATGCTTTCTCAGCCTGGATTAACTCAGCTCGTTTCTTGGTCTTTGTTTTTTTCCTTTTTTTATGTGCACATCTTCTTTCACTGTATTTCACAACTTCCACATTCTTTTGCTTATTTTCCTTTGTTCATGTTTTCACTACTTCCCTTTGCCCACTGACCGAACAACGTTAAAAGCTTGTCTCCATTGTTACCTCAGTTTCCCTCTATCCAAGATGCATCCCCTCCCTTACCATCCCCACAGCTTTACAGATGTATTTTACCTCCTTTTCAGTTCTGAAGAAGAATCCCTGAAACTCCCTTTCTCTTCCCAGAGATATGGTCTGAGCTACTGAATATTTCCAGCATTTTCCACTTTCGTTTTAGATTTCCAGCACCTATACTTTTTTAATTTCTATTAAAAAATTGGAATAGGTTGTGTTACTACAGTTTTTAAAAAATAAAATTGATTCAATGCTGCCACTTAAAAATGGCCAGCTCCATTTGTTCCTCTGTCATGACCAAACTTTTACCCAGACAATTATTGATTCCAGGTCACCTGCAAACCTTTATTGCATCCCTCATGGGGGCCAATGGTATGTACATAGACTTCAGTGGACTTTCTACCAAGGTGACTAATTTTAATAAAGCAGTTGTTAGGGAAGTACAGGGTAACACATTTTGTTTTAAAGTTGGTTGACTTACAGGTATCCAACTGCAAAGATGATCCAGCCCTACTTTATAACCATTTTAGAGACATTTAGCTGATGTTCCAGTGTTTTATCATTTTAATATAGAAATTATACAGATATATTTAATTGTTTATGAATGTGCATGAATACATTCTACAAAAGCTTTGAAAGCAGCTAAGTATGAGAGTAATCTCACCAGCTGTCAAAGTAATTCAGAAGACAGCCTTGTCTGTTATGCTCAATAACCCCTGTGCTGCATCATTTCCCAATGGAAAATTGTGCCTGGGGCCATCACCGAGAGTGCAGACGATTGGCAGAAAATCAAACTCATTTATTGCATAATTAGAATGAAGAGTATTGAATGAGAAAATGCCCATTTCCGACATTTTGCTTTGATGGGAAGGAAAGAACCTTGAAGTTTCAAATAAAGTCGGATCATCGATCCAATGTACTATCAAAGGAAAGGAAGTTCTAATGCTTAAGAGGACATGCCATGGTAATCATCCATTAAATATAAGAAAATAGCTTTATTAAATTATTAGTATCATTTTTTCAATTAGCGTAAAACTCGTAAACAAAATCTAAGTAATTATAATGTACAAATAAACTTCACTCAGGCTTTTTTTTTTAGTTATAATGTATTTTACAAATTGGAAATCAATGACTGAATTTGGGGGAAGCTATTAAGAAGTGCCCTTTCAGATGTCCCCAATTAAGCCAATAAAGTATCTTAAATATAACCACTATTTTAATACAAGGAACAGAGCAGCCAATTTGCACAAACTGACTAGAAAATATCCTCCAATTAAAAAGACTGAGGCATTGATAATACAGGAGAGCTCCTCTGTTCTTCTCTGCGACATCTTGTGTCACTGCTTCAATCACCCAAGAGTGGATGGAAACCTGGTTTAAAGCCTCCGAAAGATTACACCTTCATTAAGTAGCACTCCCTTCAATATTGGACTGAAGAAATGGTGTAAAGATTTCTCTTCATGTCTGTAGAATGAGATCTGAATTGTTAATTTTTGTCTGAGAAACAAAGGTGCAACCAACTGAGCCACAGCTAACAAAAGCAAAAAAAAAGCTTGGTAAGGCCAATAATGGATTGGGAAACATTTTTCCTTATGAGCTGATGGAAAGTGAGTGGTTTCAGAGAGAAAAAAAATAATTTCTACTGATCTCAAGTCAAGACTGCAATCATCCATTCATCTGAAGAAGTACAGCACCAACAACTCTCAAAAAGTTCAATACCTTCAAGGGCAAAGCAACTTGCTCTATCAACTACTCCAAATATTCACTCCCTCCACTATCAGTAAACAGTGGTTATAGCATCCAAGATCTATAAAATGTTCTGCCCAAGGTATTATGACAAGAGTTCACAAATCTAAGAGCTCTGCTGCCAAGAAGAGAGAGAGTAGCAGGATCGATTTCTCTCTAAGTCATAGATTACTCTGACTTGGTAATACACTGCTCAAACTTCAGTCACTGGGTCTAAACATAGGAAATCCCTTCCCAAAGGACTACCTTCAGTAGAAGAAGGCAGGTCAACACTATCTTCTTAAGGGCAGTTAGAGATGGGCAAAAACACTCATCTTATCAACAATACCCAGATCCCAAAAATAAATTTTAAAAACATTCCTAATTTAATCAAAATAGATATACCAACGTAATACATTGTCTTCAAGTTATATGTACAATATATTTGCAGGATCTCTAATAAAATAAATTTCCTACAAAGCTAAATTATTTATGTTGCCTGGTAGTCATAGTGACGTAATTACAAGAAGCAAAATTAATGTCCCATATCTGCAAAAACAAATAAGCACATTAAGCACCATGCAGCGCCATTGAATATCACCTTACTGTATTCACAAAATAATGAAGCAACAACTACCCCAACTTAAACATTAAATTCCTCTCAGTACAGCAGACTATTATCCAAACAGATTGATGCAAAGAAAATATATCATTTCTCAAATGAATGGTTTTGCTCTTCATTCCCAGAGTCTCAGTTTCACAAATTAATACTTTTCATACAACAAAAAGATTTATTCTTACCTTTTTGCTTTAGATTGGCTTCAATGGTCACAAAGTTTTCAAAGAAAACATAGTAAATGTGTGAATATGTTTGATCGAAGAATGGCTTTAAATCATTTGGTTCAGAGTTTTCTGCAAGTTAAAAAAAAGAGGGTTGATATCTCAAATTTATTTCACAATATAACTTAACATTAAGTCAACTTTACTCTACAATCTTAAAACCAATGAAGCTGGAGTTCAGCTTCTGCAAACATAATTGTAAAGTCTAGACAGTGGATTTAATCCTACCTTAGGTGCAAATACAAATATGTCACACAGTGGTGTTAAGATACTTAGACAATTGTTATTGCAAAATGATCAGCGAGGCAAAGATCTGGCAGTACAGGAAAGTACAGGAAATACCACTGATCTTTTAAGATCTAAAATTCCTTTCTATAGTTGCTAACAAATAGACCACAACTACTGATCTATGAAACTTCTTTTTATAAATTTAGTTCTTTAAAAATTACAAACATACTTTCTCCTCATGATTCTGCTGCAGATAAAAGCCAAATCTCTTTGCTGCCATGGTTGCAAGCTGCATAACTATCCTAAGCTTGTGCTTAAAGTTGCTTTGGACTGGCACTCAGTTCACTTGTAAAATGACTTTTTATATTGTTTGTGAAAATCAGAATCAAATTAGGTATATTATCACTGACATATATGATGAAATTTATTGTTTTGTGGTAGCAGTACAGCGCAATAAAAATTACTGTTAACTACAATAAGAAATATTTATAAAAATTAAATAATTAGTTCAACAAGACAGCAAAAATAGTGTAGTAGTGTTTATGGTTTCATTGTCCATTCTGAAATCTGATGGCAGAGCGGAAGAAGGTGTTTCTAAAACTATTGATTCTGTGGTAGTAATGAGAAGAGGACATGATGATATACGACACTCTTTGAGGCATCATCTTTTGATGGTTGGGAGATTCGAGCCCCTGATGTGAGCTTCAACATTTTCCAATCCTGTGCAGTGGCCCCGGCATACCAAATGATGATGCAACCAGCAGGAATGTTCTCCACTATACATATGTAGAAATTTGCTAGACGTTTTGGTGACTTACCAAATCTCCTCAAACTCCTAATGAAATATAGCCACCGGTACGTCTGTTGGCGTGTGGCCAAATGGTTAAAGCCTGAAGGTCACTAGTTTGAGCCTCAGCTACAGCAGTGTGTTGTGTCCTTGAGCAAGGCACTTAACCACACATTGCTCTGCAACAACACCAGTACCAAGCTATAATCGGCCCTTGCTCTTCCCTTGGAAAACATCGGTGGCGTGGAGAGGGGAGACTTGCAGCATGGCAACTGCCGGTCTCCCATACAACCCTGCCCAGGCCTGCGCCCTGGAAACTTTCCAAGGCACAAACCCATGCTATTTCGAGACTAATGGATGCCTACAAGTCTTTCATGGAATAGCATGGTTTTTACTTGACAATATTTAATGTCAGTGTCAACAGGCATATGCAAACCATGTGACAAAACAAAAAAAGAAACTACAAATACAAATGGTATTACACTGGGGCAAAATATCCCAACAGTGCTATTGAACTAAGTATCACAGAAGCCAAGTTAGAAAAGGGCACAATGACAGATGACCAAATGCTTGGGAGAAGGCCGAACTGTAAATAATGGAGTGATTAAATCTGAGATAACCAATGCAAACATAAATAAAAGTGGATATCCAAAATGTTTAAAAGCTGCAAAAAAATTACAGATTTGAAAAACAAAGAAAATTTAAAAATAATCATCAAAAACCACATATGCTGGAAATCTATCCTCACATTGGCTAAATTTATCCTCACTTCTTTAACTTCAATCACTTTCTCCAGATCACAAAGGTATCTGTGTAAACACCCATATAGTACCAAGCAAAACCCATCTTCTACAGGATATTTCAACTGTGCTCAGGCCCACTCCCTCTATTATTTCACAATTACTTTGACGACTACATTGGTGTTACACAGAAACGTAGAAAACATACAGCACAACACAGGCCCTTCAGCCCACAAAGTTGTGCCGAACATGTCTCTACCTTAGAACTTCCTAGGCTTTACCCATTGCCTTCTATTTTCCTAAGCTGCAAGTAGCCATCTAGGAGTCTCTTAAAAGACCCTATTGTTTCCACCTCCACCGCCGGCAACCCATTCTACATACTCCCCACACTCTGCGTAAAACACTTACCCCTGACAGGGGTACTCTACCATTGGACTAGATGTGCCTCGGCATCATTCCTGATGAAGATGGCAGAGTCTCTCATCAAAACGCCAGGGGAAAATAAATAAATAAATAATACTTGTACCCGGCTGGAAGCCCAAGAAGAGATTACTTGTCATTCACTGGGAAAGCACTAGATCCTTTTTAACCTTTTTAAACAGTTTCCAGGAAACTTTGGTTAATTGAGACAGACGTTCAAAATGGACTTGTCCTGATCTGTCCCAATGAACCGGAATCCACTGAATTTTCTTTCCATGCTGCCATGCGACAACTGAACAGTTACTGCATTCTCCTGTTTATATAACAAACAGGCAACCTGAAAATAAATAAGAACTGCAGATGCTATTTTTAACCTGCAGAGGGGCAGGGGAAGAATTCGCATGATTAGCTCAAGGGGTCTTTGACCTGAAGTGAGTGTCTCGGCAGAAAACCTATTTGATCCACTGAGTACTTTGTTTTAAAAAACGAAGAATTGTTTAACCCTGATTTAATGCAAGTCAAAAAATACCAGGGCCATGGATTTGTATTGCATTGAACCCTAGTTGTATCATACAGTAACTAATACGTAGCTTTCAATCAATGAAGATACAAATACACTGCTTTAAACACAAAATATTTATTAGAATACTGGTTCAAATCCCACAACACATCCCAAAAATGCACAGGTTATCAGGTTAACTGTACAATTACCCTAGCCATTGCTCATTGGAACTTGGTGGGCCAAAGGGCATGTTTCTCTGATATATTCTATGCTTAATCAAAACAATAAAACCTTATTGACCAAGGAACATTAAATAAGTTAGCCACTTTTTCCGCTCCGGAGTTTGGAATGGGGGGGGGGGGGTGGCTAGGGGTAGAAATAAGTTAACCTAATTGTTGAGGTCTTTACTAATAATAAAAGATTTCAATAGAATAAACTGGAAGGACCATTTCTACTTGGTAGTGAGCCCAGAACTAATTAAGTTAAAAACATTAAAATAGGCAAATACAATTTCTTTATCTGAAGGGGAGGGGTTAGAATCAGGAAAACATCCACTTAGAGCAACTAAAATAATCAGCAACTACGTATTTAAGGAACCTAAAGAATGGAGTAGATCAAGGAATAAATTCATTTTTGAATGTTGATACTGCAAAAACTATTGAAATACCACATCTCTATGATGTATAGTCAAAGAAATCTAATAAACTGTTTCTCTTAAACGAGTCCAATATTGCCAAAAGAGGCACCAAGACTAAGGAATGAGAAAAATTTCGAATAAAGGAGGACCAAGGCACTATCAGGGAAAAGCAAAATACAAGAGTTGGTTAGCAAGAAATGCAAAGAACAAAGTCTTTCCATGAACATGTAAAAAGGAAAAAATAAAGTGGAGTTAACGTGGGTCTCATAATTTCATAAAGGATAAATTGCCTTAAGAAACAAGCAAATGGCAGATAAATTAAACATCTTGTGTTGTCTTCATAACTCTTTCGGACTACAAATTAAGTGCTCCACTCCACGCAGCTGGAGGAAGGAGTTAAGAAAGGAGGGATCTATAGGCCAGTTAACCTGACGTCAAAATGAGAGAAAATACCGAAACCTATTGTTAATAAATAAAGCAATCAGGAAAAATAATTGGGCAGAATCAACAAAGATTTATCTGGAAGGTTTTTTTAAAAAAGGCTGTAAGTAGTAGAACAAATAATGGTGAACAAACAGATGTAGTGTATTTGACCTTCCAGAGGTCTTTGATAACACGCCCCATGAAGCCATTAAAAAAAATTAAAGCAGAGTATTCGGGGTAACATACAGACATAATTAACATGGATTAATTAATTGCCAGAAAGTCATACAAATAAATGGGTCCTCTTCATATTAGGAGGTTGTGAATATTGCAGCACTACATGATTGGGGTCCCAGACATTCACAATCTACACAAATGTTTTGGCAAGGGGACCAAGTGCAATTTATCCAGATTTGCTTAATATAAAGTCAAGTGATAGTGTCAAATGCAAGGAGGTAGCAGAGAGGATTTGGGGAAATAGTTAAAAAAAACTAAGTAAATGAGAAAAGACAGGCAGATAGAAAATAATGAAGAAAAGTGTGAGGTTTTCCTCTTAGGTAGAACTGAAATAAAAAGGTAGGGTATTTTTCAATGATGAGAGATCGAAAGGTATTTGTGATTAAAGGAATCTGTATGTCCTTGATACAGTTAAGAAGCCAAACAATTTGGTAACTTTTATCGTGATAAGTATTTGTGTATATTATTAGAAAAGTCTTACTCTCTGACAAATCTGCACTGCACCTGGAACACTGAGTATAGGTCTGGCCTCCCTATCAACAGAAAGATATAACATTTGTAGTGAAGGAAAGGCAGAAAGGGTTTACCAGATTCATTCCTGAAAGGCAACTTAGAATAATGAGGTAACCAGCCAGAGTTTTCTCGTATCTATATACGACATAGAAAGTCTTCTGCAATATCAATTGTCTCGGTAGTGAAGAGAAATGCAATGTACTTATTATCACAAACCTGCTCATTCCCGCTTTGGCTTCCTTTTGATCCTGATCAACTCCACTATTCTACTCTTTAAAAATATCAAATTTCTTGTATATACAGAGATCTTGTGCCTTTCTTCAAATCTTTTCTCAGACACCGAGTTCCTGTTTACTCTATAAGCTGCCAGCTTTCTACCATTTCCAGTATCTGACATCTATCAAACATTTTGTTTTAACCTCTTCTTACAAACTTACCTGCTTTTTTAAACAAAAGATTATTGAACATGTTTATTGAGAGTTGTGGGATTTGAAGCAAAATCTGAGCTGGTGCTTTCATCTACCTTCACTAAGTAATTGGGGCCTATTGATGAAAGTTAAGAGGGGAGGAAACTTTGACTTAGTAAAAAGGAATTAAATCCAAAAGCCAAGTTACGCTGGTCTGGGGTCTACTGAGGGGAATTCTGCATCTTCCACTTTAGCAAGGATAGAAGAGGTCTCGAAAAGAATACAAAGGAAATTTACCAAAAATGAAAACAAAATTAGAGTATCATTGGAGTAACTGGGATCAACTTCTGAGAACAATAAAGGTTAAAAGGAAGTCCCAAAGGATGTTTGGACTGTTGTTTGGTAGCATATTCCAAATAAAACAGCTAAACATTATTTGGTCATTAGCAAACTTACATTTTGGGGACTGGCAGTGTAAATCGACTGCCTGTTTTCTCCCCCCAAAATGTATTACACTTTTTAAACTAAGTGCTTCTGCATGTTTCATGTCTTGAAAGAAAATATATATACACATTTATTTTTTATTGGCAAGTTTGAGTGGGAAAAAGAAAGTGCATTCACTGAACACAGATTTAACTGAAGCAGCCACAAATGGAAGAAACATCTCCAGATTAGCAATGCCCAACTTCTGCCTTCTAAACAATCCTTCTGCTACCTACAAGGCAGAAGTCAGGAGATCAATAGTAAATGCTCCAGTTATTTGGATGACTGCAGCTAAAAGGAGAGGTACTGATTCAACATGATTGCTCTCAGATAGCAATCCTACATTTAGCTTTACTGAAATTATATTTAACTTGAGATATGCTATTAGAATACAAAACATAGCACACAAATTATAGACACAAAACCCTACAAGAAGCTAGATGTCAAGATGCATTTAACAAAAGAAAATGCCAGCCAAAAAATAAACTTTGGCTAAGTCATAAAGGATAATGCTTTTCTTTGAGCTGCTGGGTCCTCAGTTTAACACCTAAACAGAAGGACACCAGGAAAGTGGCCTAGATTTTGTAGAGAAATCCCTGTAATGAATCTTTTGCATTATACCATCCAATTCAAAAGGTGTAACGGCTATCATTGAGCACAAGTGACATATTGTGCAAACATAGTAATGAATTTTAAATCGTACATTGATAAATACTCAACTCGTCTGTTCAAAACATGATATTGCATTTATTGGACTGGCTTTTATATTATTCATTGTACTTGCGTCAATCCTTTCAGTTAAGAGAAGGATCTGGGTTATAGCTTTAATTTAAGGTTTAATTGAGTGCCATCTAATAGGCCCATTCGCAGTTGCACAATTCTTTGAGGTTCAGCAATATTTACATCAACTTTCAGTTTTATCTCTCACTGCTACAGTTGAAAGTTCCCACCTTCTTCAAAACAGTAACATTTATACCGATGCCTAAGAAGAGTAGCGTGAGCTGCCTTAATGACTACTGTCCAGTAGCACTCCAATCTATGGTGATGAAATGCTTTGGTCATGGCTAGAACCAACTCTGGCTCTTCAGCAAGGACCTAGACCCACTGCAATTTGCCTATTACCACGTAGGTCTACAGCAGACGCCATATCAATGGCTCTTCATGCAGCCTTAGATCACCTGGACAAAACAAACACCTATGTCAGGATGCTGTTCCTTAACACCATCATTCCTGCAGTCCTGATTGAAAAGCTATAGAACCTGGCCCCTTATACCTTACCCCTGCAATTGGATCCTCAACTTTCTAACCAGAAGACCGCAATCTTTGCAGATTGGAAGTAACATCTCCTCCGTGCTGACGATCAACACTGGTGTACCTCAGGGATGTGCACTTAGCCCACTGCTCTACCCTCTCTCTCTATAACCATGACTGTGTAGCTAGGCATAGCACAAATGCATCTATAAATATACTGATGATACAACCATTGTTTGCAAAATCTCAGATGGAGATGATAGGGAAATGCTATCACAGCATTAAAGCCAAGACCAACAGGCTACAGGACAGCTTCTTTCTACAAGCCATCAGACTTTTAAATCCACATGTCTATACATTGCAACGGAGTAAGAAAGATTTTTACTCTCTCTCATTGTGGGATGAATGTAAAAGTTAAATAAATCCTAATTCTAGAGCGTACAGAAACCAGATACACCAGCAAATTGAGTGGTGTCTCAGCAACAACCTTGCACTCAACATTAGTAAGACCAGAGCTAATTGTGGACTTCAAGAAGGGTAAAATGAGGGAACACAAACCGATCCTCAGAGGGATCAGAAGTGGAAAGAGTGAGCAATTTTAAGTTCCTGGGTTTCAATGTCTCTGAGGATCTTACCTAGTCCCAACATATTGATGCAGCCATAAAGGCAAGACAGTGGCAATATTTCATTAGGAGTTTGAAGAGATTTGGTTTGTCACCTAAAACACTTGCTAACTTTTACAGGTGTACCATGGAGAGCATTCTGACAGGCTGCATCACCATCTGGTATGGGGAGGGGCTACTGCACAAGATCAAAATAATTTGTAGGAATTTGAAAAGTTAGCTTCATCATGGGTACCATCCTCTGTAGTATCCAAAACATTTTCAAGGAGCAGTGCCTCTGAACTGTGGTGTCCATTAATAAGGATCCCCATCACTCAGGACATGTCCTCTTCTCAATGTTACCAACAGGAAAGAGGTATAGAAGCCTGAAGGCACACACTCAGCGATTCAGTAATGACTTCTTTTCCTCTGCCATCCAATTTCTAAATGGACACTGAACGCAAGAACACTATCTCACTTTAAAAAAAAGGTGTCCACGTTATTTTAAAATTTAATATACATGCGTATACTTAGAGTAATTTATTTTTTTCTATATTATCATGTATTGTACGGCTGCCTAAATTAACCTATTTCACAACACAAGCTGGTGATAATAAACCTGATTCTGATTCGTTTCCCTTCATTTAAGTACATCCCTAGACCCAGGACTAAAGAGATCACAAACCATTGACACGGCTGTAAGTTAACAAAAAACACACAAAAATAGTGCAGCATCAGAAGCATTTCAAATGATCCTTTCGAAAAGTGTCACATGCTTTGCAATCAAAATAGGTATTTTACAGTAAGTGGGATTTTATTAGAGTGCAAAGTCATAATGAATAGCAAAAAAAAAGCATTCAAAAATAGGAACTCGTATCTACAATTGTTCAGGAAGACTACTTATTAGATTTACTTTCTCATATATTTACCTTACAAAAAGAAAAATCACGTCATGGAGAACATTATTTCCTTTAAGTCATTAAACTAATTAAACTAAACAGAAGAGCTAAATATGTTTACTTTTTCAAATAACTTTCAAAGCACACTGCTGCATTTCTTTAAATTTAGAGGTCTGTATACTCGAAATATACTAAAATACAAAATCATACCCATATATAGTCAAAATACTTGTTTTCCCATGCCGCATGTTAAATGTTTAGAAGGGAGAAAACGTTAACCATCTAATCAGCGAGTATCTTTGTAGCGATCTGGCCATCTAGAAACATGCGATGTACAACGATCTCCACCTCTAGCAGTTAACGATTCAAGAAATATTGAAGACGCAGGGTTAGCCACAGACCCAACAACAAATGAGCCTAAATTAAACAAAAGCTGGATTAACCCATAAATAAGGGCTGCCTGCCATTATGTATCGTACTGCACCGTGTGATGACCAGAAACTATGTTGAGTGATATATCATTGTGTTGTTGGTTTCTGCAATTTTCAAAAGGCAGTCCAGCTGCGCGATACCAACCTATGACAATCCTCAGATGCTTTAATCTAGTCAGGACATCTTTCTTCGGATCCAAGACTTTCTGTGTCGATTTCTTCACGTCGCCGTGAGTTTTTTTAGAAAACATTCCGCTCCTTGAGTTAAGCACCAGACGCACTGCTTTCCTTCGCTGTTTTAAACTTTTATGCAAAATAAAAATCGAAGTGGCAACCTAGGAAACTCCTCCTAACCCAAAGAGCGTGTGAGGAGCGCAGCCCCATGGAAGCGGCCACGGCCCCGAGCGAACACTGCCCTGTAATCAATCGTCAGTCACCAACATGGCCGACTTCAGCAGGACAAACAACCGGCACGCTTCATCGAAACCAGAGAATTTCGAGCAGCCTTTCATCCCATTGACACTCTGGCGTCAGCCTTCATATCGCATCCTGCCCCAATATCAGGCAGCTGACCCAGAGCGCCAGTTGGCTGTTCTGAAGTGCATCACAACCCCAGTCTTTCACCCTCGTGTAGCGACTGCTCGGTCACTGCTTAATCAGGGCTGCTTCCCCGCTGTTTTACGGGCGCCAGTCTCAGAGGTTTTCGGGTTTTGTAGTCCTGCATGTTGACTCACTCACAAGATATTCGGATAAAGAACTACAAAAACCAAAATGCACAGCGCGCCCAGCGCTCTGAACGCGGCCTTTAGCGCGCTTCTATTCGATCCCCGTAATCCCCGCCCTACTACTCTCCCATTGGTGGCAATGGAGCCATGTTCCGCTGTCTGGGCTTGTGTGTGGACAGTCTCGTTGTCCATTAGTGATGACGCTCTGCCGCCCCTTCCGTTATTATCGAACCGGAGAAAAATGTGATTTTGCGGCGTTGAGAACGTTCCATATAATTAAACTGAACGGCGGTATTTGTATTTTGATTCATCATTACTAATTTTTAATTTGCCGCCAATATGCCTGTTCATTCTCGAGATAAGAAAGAAAGCAATCACGATGATATGGACGTCGACTACCCGGAGAATGAAGGCAGCAGTTCCGATGATGAGGACTCGGAGAGCTCTTCTGTGTCAGAGGATGGGGACAGTTCAGGTGGGTATAGGCCAGAAATCCTCAGACATGTGGAGCTGACTGACAAAGAACCCGTTGTTTTTCAACACCTCAAGCCCTTTCGTTTGCTGCTTATCCCACAATATTTATCTGTGGTAGAAATCCAGTTTGTCGTTTGCGAAATGCACTTCAGCTCCTCATTCTCCCCATACATTCTCCCCTTCCTAGCCCAACCCCTTCAGCCACTCCTTCCTCGAGTTCTGAATATCCCTAATTATTTCATACGCTGCTCAAGCCCCCAACTTGCCCCCAGCTATAAAATGCTTTTCAATTGTTTGGTGGTGGTGGGGAGGTTTCAAGGAATGAGAAAAAGATAAGCAAAAATAATTGGCAAGCTCTGAAAAATGATGTACTGGGTTAAACATGAATGTCTTTACATTTAATTGAACAATAGCTAGCACCATTGGTAGTATGGCGTATAATTGTGTATAAAAAGATATAAGCAGTACTGGAAGCATGCTGGTGTGCTGTAGTTCATCTGGTTGAGTGGGGTCAGAACAACAACCTTGCACTCAATGTCAGTAAGACCAAGGAATTGATTGTGGACTTTAGGAAGAGGAAGTTGAGGGAACACGCACCGATCATCATCAAGGAATCAGAAGTAGAAAAAGTGTGCAGTTTCAAGTTCCTGGATGTCAATATCTCGGAAGATCTATCCTGGGCCCAACATATTGAAGCAATTACAAAGAAGATACGACAGTCGCTCTATTTCATTAAGAGTTTGAGGAGACTTGGTATGTCGCCAAAGACACTTGCAAATTTCTACAGATGTACCTTGGAGAGCATTCTAACTGGTTCATCATCTTCTGCTTTGGAGGGGCCGCTGCATAGATGGGGAAAAGCTACAGAAAGTTCTAAACTCAGCTAGCTGCATCATAGGCACTGGACTCCCCAGCACTGAGGACACCTTCAAAAGGTGATGCCGTAAAAAGGCGGTATCCATCATTAGGGACCCCCATCACCCAAGACGTGGCCTCTTCTCATTGTTACCATCGAGGAGGAGGTGCAGGAACCTAAAGACACACACTCAGCTTTTCAGAAATAGCTGCTTCTCCTCTATCCTCTGCCCTCAAATTTCTGACTGGACAATGAACCCATGAACACTACCTCACTATTTTTCTTCTCTTTTAGTACTACATTTTTATTTTATTTTCTAATATATAGTTACTGTAACTTATAGCTTTTTATTATTATGTATTACAGTATTCTGCTGCCACGAAACAACAACAAATTTCACAACATATGCCAGTAATATTAAAACTGATTCTGTTTCTGAATCTGGAGTGACGAATCATGCACTACTTTAAATATCCTGTTACATAAAGGTGTATTATTTCAAATGTTTGTAAGAGTGAATAAACAGTTGAGTCTGGAGATTCACAGTTGGTAGGGGAACATGAAAGTGTAATGTTCAGAAATTAATTTTGTTTGCTTTCTGAGGATTGGTTCCCAATCTAAAAGGCAAGAAAGAAAAGCAGGTATTCCCAAGGAGACACAAGATACTGTAGGTGCTAGATATCTGGAGCAACGCAAAGGAGTTGGAGGAACTCAGTGGACCAAGCAAGACCTATTGGAGAGAAATGAACAGTTGACATCTTGGGTTGAGACCTTTCATCAGACCTGGAAAGAGAGTAGAGGAAATGGTGGGGGAGGGGTGAGGATGTTGAGCAAGAGCTGGTGGGTTACAGGTGATAGGTATGGGAGGGTGGTGAGGGACAGAGGAAAATGGAAATGAATGTAAGTAGGTGGAAGTGACATAGAACTGAAGGAGATGGAATCTAGTAGGAGGGAACAGTGGACCATAGGTTAAAGGGAAGGAGGTAGGGAAGGGAACCAGTGGGAGGAATGTGCAGATGAATGGCAATGGAAGAGGTGAAATCAGGACCAATGGGATTAGCAGAAAAAGAGGTGGGGGGGGGGGTAGGGACTGAGAGGTGAGATTGCTGGAAGTTAGATAATTTGATGTTTATGTTGTCAGGTGGAATATGAGTTCCTTTAATATCCATTGAGCCATGATTTAGCAGTGGAGAAGGTCATGAACAAACACGTTTGAGAGGGAGTAGAAAGTGTAATTAAAATGATGGATCCTGGCTGGTACAGTACACAGAGTGAAGTGCTTGACAAAGCGGTACCCCAGTCTGCATCAGATCTCACCAATATAGAGGAGGCTGCACTGGATGAAATAAATGACCCTGATATATTCCAGTGTGAAGGAGTACCCCTCTTGGAGAATTGTTTAGGGCCCTGATTTGTGGTGAGGGAGCAGGTGTAGGGGTAGGTTGCAGAGATAAGTGCCTGGAAGGAGTTTCAGTGAGGAAGGACAAGTGGAAAAGGAGTCACAGAGAGTGTGGTCCCTGTGGAAAGTGGTGAGGGGAAGATGTATTTGGTGGTGGGGTCCTGTTGACATAGTGGAAGTTATGGAGAATGGTATGTTGGATGCAAGGGCTAGTGGGGTGGTAGGTGAGAACTAGGGAACTCTATTCTTGCTATGTAGGTGGAAATGCAATAGGGTGAGGGCAGATGTATGAGAAATGGAAGAGATGTAGGTGAATGTTTCATCAGTAGCAGTGGGGGAGAAACCCTGTTTTCTGAAAAGGGAGAATATCTTGGATGTACTGGAGTGGAAGGCCTCAACATGAGAACGGATGCAGTGAAGATAGAGGAACTGAGAATATTATAGATATCAGATCTTTATCATAAGATAGAATGGATACAGCAAGAGACTTCTTAAATTCCTTAACAGGATATTAAAAATGGCAACAAATCTTGATTTGCTAGACTTCTGGGCGAATCTTTGAATACAGGAATTGTACTTGTGACTTAGGAATGCGGTTCATGTAATCTAGCAAAAAGAACAGCCGAGAAGGTATAGTTTTGCAGATAACATAAAAGTCTTCTGAGTGAGTGAAGGGTCATCAATAAACTGTGCTGAGTTTATGTCGAATGTTTTCACTCACTTGACAAATTATTGAGAAATTTGCATAATTCTGTCGATACATGTCCAGTAAATCTGCTTGGATTTTAATACGAGGATATGTACATCATTGTAAGACATAATAATGTAGAAACAGAAGTGGAAGTGAACCTTTTAAAATGAGTAGTTATCTAGTTCTGTCAAAGGATGCAGTGTACAATGCAAAAAGAGGTTCCTATTTGCATAACAAAGGAATTGGACCTAGTAAACCTCTTCACACAGAGGGTTGTGAGTGTGTGGAATGTGCTGCCAGTACAAGTGGTCCACGTAAGCTCATTTTCAACGTTTATGAGAAGGTAAGTGGATAGCAGGGATATGGAGGGTCCAGTGCAGGTCTTTTGGAGTAGTCATGGCCTAGATGGGCCAAGGGGCCTGTTACTGTCCTGTACTTCTCTATGACTCTCATATAGCTGCTATTTTTATGTAAAATCATGATTTTGGAGAAAGTAACCAGTTTTCCTGGGTTGAACAATTGTATCAAATTGAATTCAGAATAAGTAGTAAGCCTGTTTAAAAATGATGGGACAGGTTGGAAGATTACATCAATGTACAGTTTGTGATTTGATGCTTGTGATAAGAGAATGTAAAACTGTGAAGTTGCTAATAGAAATACATTGTAGTGATGTGAACACTTCGTTGTAAGCTATAGGTAGGAGAAGTATTTGCCTTTGGTAGGAAATGTCATTGTCTACTAGATGTTCATTGGAGAGTTATTTCTTAAAAGACAAACAGAATCTCATTCTGATAGTGCAAGAGCTTGACTTTAAATTCACTTTGTGTGATAAAAGTTTCCATGTTCCAGAGCTAGAAACAGTTTTGAAGTTAAATGGATCAATAGAACAATGTGTTGTTTTTGACATGGACTGGAAAAGAGTGAAGAATTGATCATTATATGAAAATTGTTTTAAATCCTTTTTATTTGTTTTGAATGTATTATATTTGTTATTTTTCTACATGTAATGATTTGTTTCTTGGAGCTTTTTTATTCATGGGCTACACTGTTCCACCAGAGCTACATTAACACTTACTAAAGGTTTTTGACTGCACAAAGTAACACTGTTAAGCTACAGCAAACATAATAATAACCAAATCCACACCAGAAAATAGTTGGTATCAGTATTTTTAATTTTCAAAGAGTAATTGTCATTTTTATGCCAGTTTTGGGATAATCATACTTCAGTGCTGGAAGCAGATTTTGTTTATTTATTTCATGTTGAAAATTAAATGTGAATATGTAAATGAGACAGCCATCTTTAAGCTCAATTGAATTCTTGTCCTTTTGGTGAAAGCCTGGTATCTGACTACTGCACTAGCCATTCTCCTCACTTCTGCCTCAAAGATTTTAATATTAATGTCTTATAGAAATGGACGATGAAGATTGTGAAAGGAGAAGGACAGAGTGCTTAGATGAAATGTCCAATTTGGAGAAACAGTTTACAGATCTAAAAGAACAGTAAGTAGATGCAAAATTTTCAGTGAGTTTACCGTTTCTGAACATGGCTACGGCCAATTTCTCCCAAATTATTCAGTATTATTTGCATCAGATCTTTAGAACTGTTTAGTTCTAATTCTACTCTTGACATAGGTCTTATGTTCCTAATGTTCAGAAACCAAACTGGAGGAGTCAGGAAAATCCCTCAGCTATTGTTATTTACTCATCATTTGGGAATGGCACTTAAGAACTCTGCGTTATACCACACTTGTTGATAGTTCCTAAAACAAACCTCTTTTACCAACAGTTAATGCAGCTGCTATTTTATAAATTTGCTTCTTCAAGCATGATACAAAAACAGAAAATAAATCAACGCGATGGCACATCCTTAGTTAAAGAGACAGATTCACTGTTCAATTTAAAAAATGGAATTGTCAAGTTGAATTGCCAGAAAATCCTCACCTGTTCTAGAGGGCAATATTTCTATGTTCATCTTTGAAAATCCAAATAGAGTTGAATTCAGCTGCCCCTTCATTGTTTTCATGATTTTGAAACTTCCAGTGTTAGGTTTCTATTAGGTTTTGTGTCACACCAAGACCTAAAATTTTATATGGTGTTTTGCTACAGACATTTTCAAAGTGAGGTGCCGTGATGTTCAATTTGTATTTTGCTTAAACATCTGTGGTGAGTAATTTCTGAATGATACAGTCTGGATTGTATTTCAGCAAACCTGCACTTTTGCCACTCTGGTTGGAGATGGCTCCCCTGAAGTTTCTTGGCACTTAAGTATGTCATCTTTCTACTAAACAGTAGAAAAGAAAACTATCACCCATATCTAGATATCTAATAATTTTATGTGTCAATAAAATCCCCTGTTAACCTCCTCTGCTCCAGGGAAAAGAGACCCAGCCTCTCTGGTCTCTCCTCATAACTGAAGCTCTCCATCTGAGACAACATCCTCTTGAATCGTTTAGCACCGTTGTATCTTTGCTATAATCCGGTGATCAGAACTGCACACAGTGTTCCTTCCAAGGTACCCTTTCTCTGATATTCCCTTTTAACTGCATTGTTTACTTGTCTGGTGCAATTATGTTCTTTGGTCACTTGTGACCCCCAGAATATGAATTCTTTATCACTCAGAATCACTATCTTAACAGGGCTAACCTTGTCTGGCACCTTTGTGACACAAATATTACTTGCCACTCATCAGTCCTTACCTGAATGTTGACCAATATGTCATTGACATCCCCAGTTATTGGCTTGGAAGGGAAAGTATGAGCTTGGGCTTCCCTGAGGGACTGAGGTCGTGGGATAGGGATGACTTACTGACCAAAAACTGTACTATATAGTTCACACAGAAACTGAAAGCTACTGTCAGTGAATTAGCTCTCCAATTTATTCTTTGTGCTAGATATGACTCCAACCTTTCTCCCCTTGGTACCCAATAATTTCAGCTTTGCCAAACATCCTTGATGCTAAAGTTAATTAGTCTCAGTTTACATTTTACAGTTTACAGTTTACAGTTTACAGTTTACAAATGTATTTTACATTTCGTTTTGTTAAAAGTATTACCTAACTGCACTCCAGAAAGGCTAACTTTCATCTATGAAATCTAAACCTAGAAAACCAATCTAGTTGTGCCATGGGGAATGATTTTTTTTGTTGACTGCTTAAATACATTAATTAATTATGCTAACTTTGCTTAGTTATGCTATTTGACTGCCAACTGGATGCTTAGCTATGCTAATAATGCTATTATACTGCTTAATATCGGATGTTATTAGACCACATTACTCTATTGTATCACTTATATCTTTAATTTAGTTTTGCTAGTTTTTTCATTGCGATAAGATCATTCATTGTTGCTGGTTTTGTAATAAAGGATCGAATACTTTTTTCAGTTTGGAAATTCATCATACAGTCTTGAGTACCTTGGTCTAGTCTCTCAGCAGTTTGGATTTGTTTGAAAGTAATCACTAAATTTTGTCAGGAAATAGTTATGCCAAATGAACACCAGTCTACGGCAAAGGATTGCCTTAGACCCTTTGGAGAAATTAGAAATGCAACACTGAGATCAGCACGTCAGAAACAGGAGAAGCTTGCTGTAGGATTATCTGAACTTCTGTTGAGGTCAGCACTGCCCATCCATAGGGGACCAATGCTCAATCGTGTGATGTTGCTGAAGGGTTCGTTGCTTTGTTTTATTGAAGTGCTGAAATATTCTGGTTGCCGACATTTGAATTGAAAGCTGATTGTTAGGTTTGGTTTAAGCGCTGTGGATGTGTGGACATTTTGTTTTTTGAGTAGGTTTATTGTGTTGAATATTGTCAGTGCTGCAGATGAGCAAAGAGTTCATTGTGAGTCACACAATTAGAGAAAGTAACGTGAGTGTATCAAAGCATGGAAATGGTGTGAACAACCCTGCATTTGGGCTTGCAAAAGCGAAATCAAAACTAAAGCTAAGGCTAATACTATTGAAAGTCTTCAAAGAGATAATGAAACAAATGTGACCAAAATTAAAGGTTTAATGCCATCAATTAATGACAGCTATCGTGACTACTTCTATTTCTTTGAACAGTACACTAGAGGTCAGCCTAGAGAACTTGTCAGAAGTTGCCAGCATGTAGACCCTAGGAAAGGAAATGAAAAGCTAAGGCTTTATGACAGGAACATTTTGGTAATGAGTAGAAAATTGCATACAACTGCAATCTTGTCTTGAGGACTTGATGAATCTCTGTGAAGCTGTTGCTAAGCAACATCACATGCTAATATTATTACTTCCCAAGGCCAAACAAGAAAAGCAGAACCAATGATTTTCAAACATTGATTGCCATTGCAGTGCCTTAATTGAGGAAATGAACTAATGGTTGAACCATACATGTTCCATTAATATGAATATGTGTCTCTCCTTCCATCAGCCAACGTTTCTCAAATTCTAATTCTTGTTTTGACTATGCATAGAGCAGGTGACCCACACGATGACGTGAAACTGCATGATAGTGTGTCTAATGTTAGTGCTTAAAGCTCTTTTGCTGGAAGAAAATCTTCCTCATCTATTACCTGTTCTGCATGCATTAAAACCGAGACTGATTTAGCTGCATTCATTGCATGTCAACAATTACTGAAGGACAGATATTGTCGTGGTTTCTCATGCCCCACAAATGATTAGGACACACAGAAGATTCTTCAAGAAGGGTTAAACTTTAATTTGCAAATCAAAGCTGAGACAGTCATTGAGCTAGTCACTGATTGCCCACCGATCTTTGGACAGAGCATGTTTTATAGCAATCTCCTGGTTTAGTTGCATTAGCCACTATTGTTTCTACCCATTGACTTAATCATGTTCTAATCTACGTCTCTTAGCTACCTTGTCTTCTACATTCTTACTATTTCATTCTGCTAAATTGGGTACATGCATAGCAAATAGCAAACTCAGATTACATAATTTACATCTCTTAGCTTCCTCAACACACCATTGTCTTCTACATTCCTAAGATTTCATTCTCTAGCAAATAGCAAGTTTACATTCTTAATATTTCGTGACTTAATCATGTTCTAATCTACATCTCTTAGCTACCTCTCATTAACACAACATTGTCTTCTACATTCCTAGGATTTCATTTTGGATACATGATTAGCAAGCTGACTACATAGTTTTGGTTACACAGCAAATAATGCAACTTTTATACTCTAATAATATGCGCTGGAAGGCCAAAAGGAGCGGGTACAGAAAAGGAAGAAACAGCTTAAGTTGGAAGAAATTGCCGCACATATGGCTATAGTTAATGTGCTAAGGGCTTCAAGTGTGGTGAGTGCTGAAAGTGCCCCAGGAGGATGGTCCTCTGGTGTGAGTTCCTATATTGAGAAGGCATTAAGAACAAGAAAAAGACCCATTGCCAATGCTGATTTATTCTTAAATGTCTGTGAAACATGAACAAGACCTCTAAGAGGTAGTTCAGGATGCTTATTCTCAGTCTGCACTAGTGAGGCACTCTGAACCTTTGTCATATCCAATAGTTCAAAGTTCTCAAGTGGACTTTAGTAAGTTACTGCATGGAAGCTCTTGTTTTAGATGATCGAAGGATGTTATGAGGAAGCAAAATGAAATAACAACCTTATTGTTACAACAGCAATGCATTTGGTCTTTGTTTAAGAGATTCAAATCTTCGATGGAGATCTATTGCAGTATCATGCATTCATGAGAGCTTTTGAAAACAGTATTGAATGCGAGACTGACAGCCATAGTGAGTGCTTCTGTTTCCTTGGACAGTACACTAGAGGTCACCCCAGATAACTTGTCAGAAGTTGCCAGCATGTTGACCCTCTGAAAGGATATGTAAAAGCTAAGGCTTTACTACAGGAATATTTTGATAATGAACAGAAAATTTAATCTGCCTACATGCAAAAGGATCTTTCTTGGGTACCAATCAAAGTACATTTATTGCCAAAGTACGTATGTCGTATACAACCCTGAGATTCTCACAGAGAGTCACGAAACAAAAAGTCATGGAACCTGTTCAAAGAAAAGCCGTAACCTTTACGATTACCTTCCTAAAAGAAAATGGTGTCTGCTTTGGCTGTTTGTGTGCAGGGCACAGAAAAGTATAGCACTGTAATAAGCCCTTTAGCCCATCTCGTCCATGCCTAGTTTAAGCGACCTGTACCAGGACCATAGCCTACAATAGCCCTACCATCCATGTATATATCCAAACTTTGCTTAAACATTGAAATCGAGCTCACCTGCAACACTTGCACTGGTAGCTTATTCCACACTCTCACAACCCTCTGTGTGAAGAAGTTTCCTCTAATGTTTCCTTTAAACTTTTTGCCTTTCACACTCCACCCATGACTTCTTTCTTTCTATTTATTTATTTATTTAATTTTAGAAATTACAAAGAATAAATGTAATAGTAAAATAGTAAGAAAGATAATACTAACCCTCCCCCCTCCCCTTAACCCTCCCCCCCCCTTAACCCTTATCTAAAGAGAAAAAAAAGAAAGAAGAGAAAGATTGCCTGGATATCGGAGGATTCCCACATGCTCCATGGAGTTCAAAATAATTTTGATATTTATTTTTTACTTACCCCAAATACTATAATTTTATCTTCAAAGGACCCACCCATGGCTTCTAGTTGTAGTCCTACCCAACCTCAGTGGAAAAAGCCTTCTTGCATTTACCCAATCTATGCCCCTCATAATTTTATATAACTCATATCAAATCTCCCCTCAATCTTTGACATTCCAAGGAATAAAGTCCTGACATTTTCTCTGTATTCTTTCAAGCTAATTTACGTCTTTCCTATAGTAGATGGCCAAAACTGTACACAGTACTCCACATTAGACATCACCAATGTCTTATACAACTTCTACATAACATCCCATCTCCTGTACTCAGTACTTTGATTTATGAAGACCAATGTGCCAAAAGCTTTCTTTACAACCCTATCAACTTGTGACGCCATTTACAATGAATTAAGCACCTGTATTCCCAGATTTCTTTGTTCTACCGCACTTCTCAGTGCCCTACCACTCATGGTGTAAGCCTACCCTGGTTGGTCCAACTGAAGTCCTACAACTTGCATTTGTCTGCATTAAATTCCATCTGCCATTTTTCATCCCCACAATTGCCAAGGTCCTTTTCACTGGTGAATACTGAAGCAAAGTATTCATTAAGTACTTCTACCTTCTCTGGCTCCACGCACATGTTTCCACTCTCACACCTGATTGGTCCTATTCTTACGTGGCTC
Source organism: Hypanus sabinus (assembly GCF_030144855.1). Classification (NCBI taxonomy): domain Eukaryota; kingdom Metazoa; phylum Chordata; class Chondrichthyes; order Myliobatiformes; family Dasyatidae; genus Hypanus; species Hypanus sabinus. Next base: position 148,377,412 of record NC_082707.1, on the reverse strand, counting down.
ATCTGCTCTTCACATACTTGTAGAATGCCTTGGGGTTTTCGTTAATCCTGCTCACCAAGGCTTTTTCATGGCCCCTTCTAGCTCTTCTCATTTCATTCTTGCACTTCTTCCTGGCACCCTTGTAATTTTCTAGAGCTCTAACAGTACCTAGTTCCTTGAACCTTGCATAAACTTCCTCTATTTTTCTTAACTAGATTTTCTATATCCTTTGTACACCATGCTTCTTTTACCTTACCATCCTTTCCTTGCCTCAATGAAACGTACTTGTGCAGAACTCCATGCAAATGTTCCCTGAACATTTGCCACGTTTCTGCTATGCATTTCCCTGAGAATATCTGCTCCCAATTTTTGTTCCCAAGTTCCTGCCTACCCCAATTAAATGTTTTCCCAAATTTTCTGCTCCTATCCCTCTTTAGCACTATGGTAAAGGAGATAGAGTTGTGATCACTACCTCCAAAATGCTCTCCCACTGGGAGACCTGACACCTGACCAGGTTCATTTCCCAGTACCAGATCAAGTACAGCCTCTTCTCTTGTAGGCTTATCGACATATTGTATCCAGAAACCTTCCTGAACACACCTAACAAACTCCACCCCATCTAAACCCCTTGCTCTAAAGAGATGCCAGTTAGTAGTCAGTCAGTAGGATAGTTAAAATCCCCCATCACAGCAATCCTATTATTATTGCTCCGTTCCAGAATCTGCCTCCCTCTCTGCTCCTCAATGTCTTTTTTACTATTGGGGGTTCTATAAAAAAAACACCCAGTAGCATTATTGTCCCCTTCCTGTTTCTGACTTCCGCCCACAATGACTCAGTAGACAATCCCTCCATGATTTCCTCCTTTTCTGCAGCCGTGATACTATCCTTGATTGGCAGTGCCACTCCCTTGCCTCTTTTGCCTCCCTCCCTGTGCTTTTTGAAACATCTAACGCCTGGCACACTCTGCAGCCTTTCTTGCCCTGAGTCATCTAAGTCTCTGTATGGGCCACAACATTTCAGGAGGACATGGAGTGACCACTGTCCACTGAACATCGAAGGCTCTTAAGTAGAGATCGTTAAGAGCACCAAATTTCTTGGTGTTCACCTAGTGGAGAATCTCACCTGATCCCTCAACACCAGCTCCATAGCAAAGAAAGCCCAGCAGCATCTCTACTTTCTGCGAAGGCTGAGGAAAGTCCATCTCCCACCTCCCATCCTCATCACATTCTACAGGGATTGCATTGAGAGCATCCTGAGCAGCTGCATCAATGCCTGGTTTGGAAATTGCACCATCTCAGATCGCAAGACCCTGCAGCAACTAGTGAGGTCAGCTGAGAAGATCATCAGGGTCTTTCTTCCCGCCATTACAGACATTTACACTACATGCTGCATCTGCAAAGCAAACAACATTATGAAGGACACCATGCACCCCTCATACAAACTCTTCTCCCTCCTGCCATCTGGGAAAAGGCACCGAAGCATTTGGGCTCTCACAACCAGACTATGTAACAGTTTCTTCCCCAAGCCATCAGACTCCTCAATATCCAGAGTCTGAACTGATGCCAACTTACTGCCTTCTACTGTGCTTATTGTCTTGTTTATTGTAATGCACCAGTCCTGGGTAGATCTAGTGTAGTTTTTTTTCTGTGCTGTTTTTACGTAGTTCAGTGTAGTTTTTGTGTTGTTTCACTTAGCACCATGGTCCTGAAAAACATTGTCTCGTTTTTACTGTGTACTGTACCAGCAGTTATGGTCGGAATGACAATAAAAAATGATGTGACTTGTCTTCCATGTATTGATCCACACTCTTAAGTTCATCCGCCTTCCTCATGATACTCCTTGCATTGAAACAGACACATCTCAAACCATCTGGTTGAGTGTTTCTTTGCTCTAGCATCTGCCTATCCTTCCTCATAAATTCCAAACAAGTTGTCACTACTTGTATGCTAGCCATCCCATCCTCTGGTTCTTTACTTCGGTTCCCACCCCCTTGTAAATCTAGCTTAAACCCACCCCAATAACATTAGCAAACCTCCCTCCCAGGATATTGGTTCCCCTCCAGTTCAGGTGCAACCTGTCCCAGTTGTAAAGGTCAACCCTTCCCCAGAAAAAAGTTCCTATGATCCAAGAGCTTGAAACGATGCCCCCTGCACCATCTCCTAAGCCACTCATTGATTTGTGGTATCTTCCTGTTATGACCTTCACTAGATCATGGCACTGGGAATAATCTGGAGGTTACCACCTTGGAGGTCCTGCTCTTCAGCTTCCTTCCTAACTCCATAAACTTACTGCGCAGGACATCTCCCTCTCTCCTGCATATGTCATTGGTACCAAATTGTACCACAACCTCCGGCTGATCACCCTTCCCTTCAAGAACTGCTCAGGGACATCCTGGACCCTAACACCCAGGATGCAACACATTATCCCTGTGTCTCTTTTGCTGTCACAAAATCTCCTATCTGTCCCCTAAATATTGAGTCCCCTATGACTGTTGCTCCGCCTGACTTAACCTTTCCATTCTGAGGCTTAGAGATGACTACAGTGTTATTGGTTTGGCTGCTGCTGCCTTGCCCAGATTGGTCATCCCCCATAGCAGTATTCCCCTGTTGCTGAGGGGAATGGCCATCCTACACTGACTTCCTTCTCCCTTTACCTGTCTCTGTGTTCACCCACCTACCTCCGGAATTCTGTACTCTGGGTATAACCACCTGCTTAAATGTTGTATCACCCGGATGATCCAAAGTTCATCTAACTGCAGTTCCAGCTCCTTAATGCTGTCTTTCATGAGTTGGAGTTGGCTGCACTTCCTGCAGGTGTAGTCATCAGGGAGAATCTCAGGTTCCATGAATTCCCACATCCTGCAAGAGGAACATTTCATGGCCATATCTGCCATCCTGCCTGCACTGTACAATGGGCAACCAGGACCAAATCCTCAAACCTGTGCTGGCCTCAGCCTCTTCTCATCAAAGCCTCTTGAGTCAAGGCCTGACGCACCTACTGTCACCACTGGGCAACTCCCAACAATGGCCACCCTGCTCGCCCCTTCTGTACTTTTGTTTAATTCACTGTGCTATGCTCCCAATGCTGATTGGACGTCTGGAATGTCCGAATGCCCTTGAAACTCTCCTTTTATACTAGCTTTGCTGACCTGCGAGTAAACTCTTCGAAGTGCTCTGCTCCCGACACTCCCTTAGAATACCTTCCAGTAACTTTCCCACTGCTGATGTTAGGTGCACCAGTCAATGATTTCCTGGTTAATTTTTTTAGAGCCTTTCTTAAACAGTGGAACAATATTGGCTATCCTCCAATCCTCTGGCACCTTGCCTGTTACTAAGGATGATTTAAATATTTCTGCTCGGGCCCTGGCAGTTTCTGCACTTGCCTCCCACAGGGCCTGAGGGACCAGCTTGTCAGGCCCTGGGGATTTATCCATCCTAATTTGACTCAAGGTAGCAAATACCTCCTCCTCTGTAACTTGAAGTTCATGAAGTTGATACTGTTTTGCTTTATTTCTATAGACTCTGTGACCGTCTCCTGGGTAAATATAGATGCAAAAAATACATTTATGATCTCCCCATCTCTTGAATCCTGTTCCAGAGGATCAGTTTTCTCCCTTGCGATCCTTTTGCTATTGACGTATTTGTAGAGTCCCTGAGGATTCTCCTTCACCTTGTCTGCTCAGGAAACTTCATGCCTTCTTTTAGCCCTCCTAGTTAATTTAAATCCCTTACACCTCATGGGTTTTCTAATCTGTCCTGGCTGAGCACGGCTGTGATGTTTTTCCTGACTAGTTACCCCACCCCTCCTGCTCTGTCATGTCTAAAACAACGGAACTCTGAAATAGTGAGCTACTCTTCTGCCTTTCCTACGATACTTCTTGCATTGAAATATGCAGCTCAGGGCAAATGCTCAGCATTTTGATTCCTGACCTTGAGCTCTTAACAACATCTGTTTCCACAACCTCTCAACTATCCGTTCTGTCACTCTTGTTCCCATCCCTGTGCAACTTTTGTTTGCAGGTCCCAACTTCTGTAGAAGAGAGGCCAATGATCCAAAAATCTTATGCCCTCCCTCCTACACCAACTTCTTAGCCTGGGAAACTTCATGTTGTGTTTGACTGTGGAGCGCCTTTTCAAGGAATATCACTTCCTGCTCAGCTTTTACAGGGACCAGGTCATACTAGCTCACTCTCTGGAGTCGTAACCATATTCAGGAAGTAACTAATGGTGACCATGGTAGATATTGAATCAGTATTTCATCAGGTTAAAGTACAGGCAGAAGATGCAGATCTGCTGAGCTTTCCCTAGTGGCCTGAGGGTGACTTCAGCCAAGATATGGTGGTACATCTCTCGAGTAACTCCATCACCAAGCTGTGCCAATTTCACTCTCAGGAAATGCACAGAATACAGTGAGGAGCAGTTCAACTATGAGACAGTGAATACAGTTTTACATTGCTTCCATGTTGATGACTGCCTTGCCTCACTGTCCTTTGAGGAAGAAGTGGTATCTTACGGAGCTAGACAGGAAGCTGAGAAACAGGACCTCCAGGGTAGTTATCTCTAGATTGCTGCCTGTGCCAAGTGCCAGTGAAGGTAAGAATAGAATGATTTGGCAGGTAAATGTGTGGCTGAGGAACTGGTGCAGGAGGTAAGGATTCAGATTTATGGATTATTGGGGTCTCTTATGGCCCGTACAAAAGAAACAGGTTACACCTGAACCTGAGGCAGATTGGCTAGAGTTGTTTGGGTAAATTTAGACTAATTTGGCAGGTGGATGGGAACTGGAGTGATAGTGTTGAAGGTGAGCTAGTTGGTTTACAAACAGGAAATGTGTAGTGAGACTCCTAGCATGGAGAGACTGATGTTAGGGCAAAATTACATTCAACAGGATGAGTTGCAACATAAAAGGTAGACAAAATCAAAAAGGGTGAATACGAGTGTTACATTTGAATGTGAGCAGTATATGGAAAAAGGTAGATGAACTTGTAGCACAGAGACAGATTGGCATGCATGATGTTGAAGGTGTAACGCGCTGTAAAGTAATTGTTTCTCTGTAGCAGCAATGTTTGGGTTTTGGGTAAAGATAACGGTGCTTTGGAATGTGGGGCGATCCAATGAGAGGGATGTTGTTCTTCCTTGTGGGTCTGGGAGCAGGGATTTTGCAGTTTTTTGCTGGTGAGATGAGGAGAGAAGATGCGAATGGAGAGAGTTGGTAGACCGCCGGATAGAGCGGACTTTGAGCAAGGGTCCAGGGATCGGCTACACTCGAGGAGGTCGACAAGAAACCAGTGGACTGAACCGTGGGCTCCAACGTTGCGCATTAGAATGTTTCATGAGAATTGGTCCTTTTTTTTGTTTCTTTACTAATCATATAGTCAATAAGAATTATAAAGCTCAGTTGTTTAATCACATTTCATGGTACTGATTTGTAACAGGGAACACATTGCGTAGATCCATCCAAACAAAATTTCTTTGTGATTACCCTGAGTATTATACCAGCGGGGTAGGTATTTGTACTCCGGATGAATTGTTAATTCGCCTGTTAAGTACTGTTAAAGTTCTGACTGTGGGGTGGAGGTTTGATGAAATGGCGGGCTCTCGTTTTAATGCAGACCAGTGCTAATGTAGCGGTAGCTGGGGGGGGGGGGGGGTGGGGGCGGAGATTTCAAAGATAGGATTCTATCGTTTCTAAGGAGTGAGGGGAAGGAGTGGTCGGATTTGGAATGGCTAATTAGTTCACATCCCCCAGGGAAGAGTGAGAATTCTGAGTTAGTATCTGCCCTTACCTCTCTGGGGAAATAAATGGAAAAAATGACCAGCTTCAAAATCCCAGCTATGTCAGGCTCCGCCTATCCTCCGGAAAAACGCCCACCCCTGAGGGGGAAGAGGAGTACGAGGCTTGGGTGGAGCAGACGTCTCAATGGTTAGATAAGTGGCAGTGCTCTGATGACGTAAAACGACAGAGGTTGGTTGAGAGTTTGAGTGGGTAGGCTGCTGACGTTGTGAGAGCCACCAGGTTGTGGTATCCCGTAGTGACAACTGTCAATTACGTGCAAGCACTGGACAATGCTTTTGGCCTGGCAGGAAGCCCAGTGGAGCTCATGGTGGGTTTCACAACATGTGTCAGGAGAAGGGGGAGAAGCTTTCTGCTTATATTTTTTGGCTAGAGAAGCAGCTAACTTGCTTGCAGTGCAGACGGGTCATTCAGGTGGCTGGGGTGGATCAGTTACGAGTGGACCAGATAACCAAGGGCGCCCAGTCCCAGGACCTGATTGCATGGGGTCTCTGGCAGTCTCGTAAGACGTGCCCCCCTCCATCTTTTGTTGAGCTGATCAGAGAGGTACAGGAAGAGGAGAACACGGCAGAGGCACAGGAGGACTCAGTCAGTGGGGTACAGTCCTCGGTAGTGGTCTCCTGCAGCGAAGTGACCATGGATATCCTACCCCAGAGAGCGGTAGAGGAGACTGTGGCAGAGTTAAGAGATACGTCAGCTGTTATCAGTGGGTGTGACCCCCTGATTTAATGGAGCTGATGGGGGGGGGGGGTGGATTCCCCAAGGGGACAAACAATGAGGAGGGCTGCTGGCAGCAGGTGTCACACCAGAAGGGGAATGAGCCCCTGGGTACCTCAACAGAGAGAGTTGTTGGGAAAACTTAGAGCAGACCCAGTGAGGGAATGGCCTGATGTCTCTGGGAGAATACATTCCCAGCAATATACAAGGAACCCCGAAAAACGAAAGGCCCTATTCCTGAAAGCTTAGTGGGACCACGCTCCAGTGCGTCGCTCCGGATAGAGGGTATTTATGCAAGCCATTTCCGACTCCAGATTATGGGTCACGTTATTGTACTGTTCGTTTTACACCCAGTATCTGAAGCATTTACCATTGACCCCATTAAGGGCACTGGAGATCTGGGAGCTTAGTGCTAGTGATTATCCGTACGACGGTTATTTGTCAGTGAGGTTGGAGTTCTCGGAGGCTGATGTGAGAATCTCTGAGGTCCTTGATACATTAGTGCTGGTTTGTCCGGACCCTGTTGAGAAGGGCAACATTTCAATTCTGGTGGGGACCCACACCCTTCTGGAGCACCAGAGGAAGGTGATGGGTACGTAAGGTAAAAAAAGGAAAAATGGGAATGGGGACTGCTGAAGGGGTGGGGGGGGGAGTTTGAGAAATTGATGTTCATACCGTCAGGTTGGACGCTACCCAGATGGAATGTAAGGTCTTGCTCCTTCAACCTGAGTGTGGCCTCATTGCAACAGTAGAAGAGGCCATGAACAGGCATATGAGAATGAGAAGTGGAATTAAAATGGGTGGCCTACATCAGATCTCACTGATGTGCAGGAGGTCACATGCGGAATACTGGATACAGTAGTTAACCCCGACAGGATCACAGGTTAAGTGTTGCCTCACCTGGAATGATTGTTTGGGGCCCTGAGGGAGAAGGTGTAGGGACAGATGTAGCACTTGTTTTACTTACAGGTAAGTGCCAGGAGGGAGATCAGTGGGGAAGAATGAATGGACAAGGGAGTTGTGTAGCAAGCGATCCCTGCAGAAAGTTGGGGTGGGTGATGAAGAAAAGATATGCTTGGTGGTGGCAGAAGTTACAGAGAATTATGTGTTGAACACGGATAGTGGTAGGTGAGGACAAGGGGAACACTTGCTGGTGGGGTGTTGGGAAGATGGGGTGAGGGCAGACGTGTTCGAAATAGAAGAGATGCTAACGAAAGACTTTCTTTGAAGAAGGAGAACATCTCCTGTGTCTGAAATGAAAAGCCTCATCCTGAGAGCAGATGGGTTGGAGACAGAGGAAAAATGCCATCCTCTTCTCTCAATTCCTCCATCTCTGCTGCATCTGCTCTCAGCTTAATCTAGTGGAGCCACAGGGAATGTTTTTTTGTTGGCTGCTTAAATATGCTAATTGATTACACTAACTTCGCTCAGTTACATTACTTGTCCGCCAATTGGAACGCCTAACCATGCTAATAATGTGGTTTTACTCCTTTGTATCGCCAATTAGTACATTATTATTACGTTGATTATGTTATTTTGCGGCTTATATCACTAATTTAGATTTGTTAGTTTTTTATCACTCTAAGATCATTCATCTTTTCTGGTATTGTAATAGAGGATTGAATGTACCTTTCCTCGATTTGGAAATTCGTTATTTGGAAGGACATCATACAGTGTCGAGTACCTCGGCTTAGTCTCTCAGCGGTTTTGGTTTGTTTTCAATTAACCGCTACAGTCACAAAAGAAAAAGCACAATTTATTTTTTAAAACCTTATAAAGTGTGAAATAATGATTAAAGTTATCTAATTCATGTAGAAGATGAAATATCAAATGTTTAAGAAATTTAATCTGTTACTTTGAATTTTTCAGAGGAAGTTATATGCTTAATCACAGACAGGAGAAATTCTGCAGATGCTGGAAATCCAAGCAACATGCACAAATGCTGGAGGAACTCAGAAGGCCAGGCAGCATCTATGGAAAAGAGTAAACAGTCGAAGTTTTGGGCCAAGGCCTGATGACTGTTTACTCTTTTCCATAGATGCTGCCTGGGGTACTGCGTTCCTTCAGCATTTTGTGTGTGTTGCTTATATACTTTTTTTTGTTTAGTGCCATGATGTTTGTTAAACAACAATATGCTTCAATATGCCATTTAAAAAAAAATACTGAGACCTTGCCCAAAGCAGAGCAATGTCAGGGTAGTTTGTAGTTAGGTAGCGATACAAGAGTTGAATAGCTGACAGCAGCTGTGAACTTTTCTTATTATATATACAACTATCTACAAAGTTGCCATTGAACTCATAGTATAATGCTGGCAATTGGCAATGGTTATTAGGATAGTATTTTTGTCAAAGATTAATATGTATAGACTATGTATAGTTTCGGGTCCAAAGCTTAAAAAAACTTCTGTCTACTTTGCAGTGCAAATGGAAGCATTAACTACTGATGATGCCATCTGTCTGTGCATTACCAACTTGGATAAATGGTTTTCTATCTCATTTATATAAGTTTATATAAATGGTGAATAGTTGCAGTCCCAACTGATGTCATTATGCACACCACTTATTCTACCAGTTATAATAGTGGACCAATATTCCAACTCTGTACTGCTGCTCAGCTAATTTCCGAACTCACTGATGGGACAGTGCAAGAAGATAACATTGAATTAGTATATCTAGCCACAGTCTTGATGAAGGGCCAAATAGCCCCACTCCTCCTCATTACTTTTGTGAATGCACTGTTGTGAATTCCAAGAGATTCGACTTTTGGGTTGTATGAAGGACTAAACCAGATGGCTTCTGAGTATCAATATACATACTTTCAGTGGGCTTTACCATTTATGAATTCATTTGGAATCCTGGTGAATCCTGGTGAGCAGATCCTAGGGATCCTAGGGATCTGCTGGGGCCTTCTATTGTATCCAGTGCTCCCGATGTGGCCTTCTCGACATTGGTGAGACCCGTTGCAAATTGGGGGAACTGCTTCGTTGAGCACCTCTGCACCATCCACCTCAAGTGGGACTTCCCAGTAGCCAAACATTTTAATTTTGATGTGTTGCTCCATGGCCTCTTCTTGAACCATGATTAGGCCACCGCAGAGTAAACATCTTGTATTGCAGCTGGGCACTCTCCAACCTGATGGCATGAACATCGATTTACCCTTCTGGTAAACAAATTCCCCCTCCCCTCCCTCCTTCCCCTATTCCCCACTTTGACCTTTTACTACTTTCCACCTGCCAATTACTTCCCCCTGGGTCCCCGCCTCCTCCCCTTTCTCCAATGGTCCACTTTTCTCTTTTATCAGATTCTTTCTTCTCCAGACCTTCCCCACTTAGCACCTTCCAGCTTGCATCTTCACCTCCCCTCCACCTTTTTATTCTGGCATCTTCCCCTTCTTTCTCAATCCTGAAGAAGGGTCTCAGCCCAAAACATTGACTGTTTATATTTTTCCATACTTTTCTGACCTGCTGAGTTCCTCCCACATTTTTTGTGTGTTGCTTTATCTTTCCAGCACCTGCAGGCTTTCTTGTGTTAATAATATTAAATGGTGTTTTTATTTTTAGGTTATACAGGGAAAGATTAAGCCAAGTAGAAGCGAAGCTTGAAGAAGTTATAGCAGGAAAGGCTCCTGAATATTTGGAACCATTAGCGGCCTTGCAAGAGAATATGCAAATTCGAACAAAAGTTGCAGGTAAAAAAAAATGTTCCACATAGTAATTTTCTTGTGAATGTTGCTGATTTAATTCATACTAAATATGATGGTTGGTTTTCTTATTTGTGTCTTGTAATTTTGTTTATTTGCGAAGTGATTTATACAATATCCTGATCATAATATATAAATGGCATAGATTTGTCACCTCTGCATTTTATCACAATATTTATTCATTGCTTGTAAGTTAAACAAGCTTCTTTTTGATGTCTACGTTGTACAGAGCTCCTTGTACATTCTTATGAATCGAGACTTGTTGGTAAATGTTTGGTTTTGTGAAGAACTAGCAACATTTACCTCATAAATGTAAGAAAGTTTTAGATTTTGTATTTCTTAAATATGCTGATAGATTTCAGCTGGTGTAACTATTAATGATGTTCAATCATACATGAGTATCCCTGAATAGAGCCAAATGAAACAGCCTTACTCTGGGGTCAAGGTACAGTCAAACACAGCACAAGGCACATACAGCAAATATAAGGTAGCAGGCACATGTAAGATGTCAGTAAAATTCCCTCATACAAAAAATATACAAGGGGTGATTGATAAGTTCATGGCCTAAGGTAGAAGGAGTCAATTTTAGAACATAGTCCCCTCTTACATTTACACACTTAGTCCAGCCGTCGTGGAGCATACGGATCTTGGTCCTCCAAAAAATGTCCACAGATGGGTGATTGATAAGTTTGTGGCCTAAGGTAAAAGGAGATGAGTTATACAGCTCTCTTTACATGCACATGCAGGTCAACTCTTTGAGTGATTAGGCAGAAAGTTTGGTTAATAACTCATCTCCTTCTACTTTAGGCCACAAACTTATCAATCACCCCTGATGAATTATTAACTGATAAGTTATTAACTTCAAACTTTCTGCATAATCACTCAGAGTTGAACTGCATGTGCATGTGACAAGAGCTGTATAACTCTTCTACCTTCGGCCACGAACTTAACAATCACCCCTGCTGTGGACACTTTCTGAAGGTCCAAGATCTGTTTGCTCCATGACCCCTGCACTAAGTGTGTAAATGTAGGAGGGGACTATGTTGAAAAATAAATGTGTTAGGTTTTCTAAAATTGACTCCTTCCACCTTAGGCCATAAATTTATCAAACACCTCTCATATAGTCCCAGACTCTTGAGTCCATGAATGTTGCAGAAATCTGTAGTCGATCACAATACAGCGAACACTGGGATGGCAGCACTGACTCCAGCTTGGGGGCTGTAAACATGCAACACCACGGCTTGAGGCCTAGTCCTTGCTATGACCAAGGCCACGCAGATTCCCCGCTGTACGCCAGTAAATAAATCAGTGAATCTGACTTGCAGTATTCCACATTAACAGTCTCCAACAGGGTCTTGCAATCACAAGAAAAGCGACTAAGACGATCACTTGCTGTTAGACTGCACACCTCCTTCGTGCACTGACTCCTCCGATGCAGGCAGCAGTCAACTTGTTGATGGGGCAGACCTACAGTACTTGAAGTTCTTAATGTTCAGCAGGGTCTTGTGATCGTAAAAAATACATTTTAAAAGGATAATGAACACCTTTGGGTTGACCCTGCAGAAGCAGCTACGATTGAAGATGTCACCATCTTACCGAAAGTTTACCAGTCTTTGTCATAGAGGTGGAAATTGACCGTCTTTATTATCAAGTGTATGAATCTAAGTGCAAGGCTGACTAAGAAGAAGTAGCTGGTTCAGCGAGAGACAGTGGTCACAAAGAAGAATGGAATTTTAGCAAGTTTATGAAGCTCGTGCCAAGAGCCAATTTTGGCACATCCAAGGAAAGATGCTCATTAAACTAAATGGTCGTCAGTGGGGTGGCTGGATTTTATCAAGCAAGCATCTATTATGAATCTTGTGAGTAACTGTGGAACTGATTTAGATTGCTACTTTAGGACTCTTAAAATAGTTTTGCACCACTTATTGATCAACTACTGGCAGTTCTTCAGGAAAGCCAAGTGCACCTATCTGAAGCAACCTGTAGATGCCAGTTCATGTGCCCATTTCCACTGGCATATTGAAGAGCTGAATGCATTCAGTAGCTCACCCTTTAGCTTTAAACCAGGATTGACTGATACTTGGACAAGAACCCCATCCACAATAATGGGGTTGTGGCGGCTCATTTCCTAGCGTATGCGAACCGACTCACAATTAGATAGCCTACGGGGGTTTGCGAGCACAGAGCTTTGGAGCCTCTTCGCCATGGGGGGGCCGGTTGACAGAGGCTTAAAAGTGAGGCTGAAGTTTTCGAATAAAGTTTTTCCTTCGACTGCAGTTACCAACTCCGTGTCGTAATTTTAGCGCTGCTTGTAGCACACCGCTACAATTGGTGACCCCGACGGTCCAAACGATTTTTGGACCAGAAATGACCGACGCCGCCTCTGTTCATGCGGTTTCGTTGAAACTGCCGGGTTTCTGGACACAGCGCCCGGACCTATGGTTCCAGCAAGCCGAAGCCCAATTCCACGTTCGCCAGATCACCTCAGAAGACACCCGCTACTACTACGTGGTGAGCTCCCTCGACCAGGACACAGCTGCCCAGGTCGCGGAGTTCGTACAGTCGCCCCCGGCAGACGGCAAGTACACGGAATTCAAAGCCCTGCTCCTCAGGACTTTCAGACTCTCACGGCGCGAGCGGGCTGCCCGTTTACTGCACCTGGATGGCTTGGGCGACAGACCTCCATCGGCTTTAATGAATGAGATGTTGTCTCTGGCCGAGGGACACACAGGCCTCATGTTTGAGCAGGCATTCCTGGAGCAGCTGCCCGAGGACATACGCCTGCTGCTGTCCGACGCGGATTTCAGTGACCCCCGGAAGGTGGCAGCCCGGGCGGACTTGTTGTGGAATGCCAAAAAGGTCCATCGCACAGATCTCCCAGCCACGCTCCCGGCAGCAATCCAGTCCAGGCCCGGCCGCAGAGCCCACTAACCCCCGGCCCAATGACCACTGGTGCTTCTACCACCAGCGGTGGGGCGCAGAAGCCCGCCGTTGCCGCCCGCCCTGCAAGTTCCCGGGAAACGCCAGGGCCAGCCGCCGCTGATGGCTACGGCGGCTGGCCATCGGGATAGCCTCCTGTATGTGTGGGATAGAAGGTCGGGACGCCGGTTTTTGGTCGATACTGGGGCTGAGATCAGCGTTTTACCTCCGACAAGTTCCGACCCCGCAGCAGGGCACCGGGTCCCCCCCTGAGGGCCGTGAATGGCAGCACAGTAAGGACCTATGGCACCCGTCAGGTGCAGCTACTGTTCGGCCCCAGCCAGTTCACGTGGGACTTCACACTGGCCGCCGTAGCCCAACCGCTTCTGGGTGCGGATTTTTTGCGAGCTCACAGCCTGCTGGTTGACCTGCCCAGGAAGAGACTGGTACACGCCGAGACCTTTCAGACGTTCTCCCTGGGCGCGGCCCAGTTGCCAGCCCCTCACCTCGGCTCCATCACGCTGTCCGACAACGACTTCACCAGGGTCCTGGCGGAGTTCCCGTCGGTTCTGGCACCGCAGTTCACAGCAGCCATGCCCAGGCACGGCGTACAGCACCACATCCCGACACAGGGACCACCCCTCCATGCCCGTGCTCGGCGGCTTCCCCCGGACAAGCTCCGACTGGTGAAGGAGGAGTTCCAGAGAATGGAGGAATTGGGGATCATCCGGCGGTCCGACAGCCCCTGGGCTTCCCCCCTGCACATGGTGCCCAAAGCGACGGGGGGCTGGAGACCGTGCGGCGACTACCGCAGGCTGAACGAGGCTACCACACCGGACCGCTACCCTGTGCCGCACATTCAGGACTTTGCGGCAAACCTGCACGGCGCCCGGATCTTCTCCAAGGTCGACCTTGTCCGAGGGTACCATCAAATCCCGATGCATCCTGACGACGTCCCCAAGACGGCTCTCATCACCCCGTTTGGCCTCTTCGAGTTCCTCCGCATGCCGTTCGGCCTGAAGAATGCCGCACAGACGTTCCAGCGGTTAATGGACGCGGTGGGACGGGACCTGGACTTCGCGTTCATCTATTTGGATGACATCCTCATAGCCAGCGGCAGTCGTCAGGAGCATCTGTCCCACCTCCGTCAACTCTGTACCCGACTGAGTGAGTACGGTCTTACAATCAACCCTGCCAAATGCCAGTTCGGACTTGATACCATTGACTTCCTGGGCCACAGGATTACTAAAGACGGGGCAACCCCTCTGCCCGCTAAGGTGGATGCGGTCCGCCACTTCCCCCGACCCACCACGATCAAAGGCCTTCAGGAATTCGTAGGTATGGTCAATTTCTACCGCCGCTTCCTCCCTTCAGCTGCCCGGATCATGCGCCCCCTGTTCGCCCTGATGTCGGGTCCGAGCAAGGACATTACCTGGGACGAGGAGTCCGCCGCCGCTTTCGTTCAAACGAAGGAAGCTTTGGCTGACGCCGCAATGCTAGTACATCCCAGAATGGACACCCCTACCGCCCTCACAGTGGACGCATCAAACACGGCAGTCGGTGGGGTGCTGGAGCAGCTCATCGCAGGTCGCTGGCAACCCCTGGCGTTTTTCAGCAAACACCTGCGGCCACCCGAGCTCAAGTACAGTGCTTTTGACCGGGAACTGTTGGCGCTCTACCTGGCAATCCGGCATTTCAGGTACTTCCTAGAAGGTCGGCCCTTCACCGCGTTCACGGACCACAAACCGCTTACCTTTGCGTTTACGAAAGCATCCGACCCCTGGTCATCCCGCCAGCAACGCCACCTGTCCTACATCTCTGAATACACAACGGATGTCCGGCACGTCTCGGGTAAGGACAATGTCGTGGCGGATGCGCTCTCTCGCCCTACCGTTCATGCCCTTTCCCAAGGGGTAGACTTTGAGGCACTGGCAGAGGCACAGCAGGTAGATGAGGAGATTCCGAGTTACAGGACTGCAGTCTCTGGTTTGCAGCTCCAGGACCTCCCCGTGGGCCCAGGTGAGAGGACCCTACTCTGTGACGTCGCCACCAGCCAGCCCTGTCCGGTCGTCCCCGCAGCCTGGCGGCGACGTGTTTTCGACTCCATTCATAACTTGGCGCATCCCTCCATCCGGACAACTGTCCGGATGGTTTCCAGCAGGTTCGTTTGGCACGGACTCCGCAAACAGGTCAGTGAATGGGCCAGGACGTGCATGCACTGCCAGACGGCCAAGGTTCAGCGGCACACCAAAGCCCCACCGCAGCAGTTCCATCCCGCCCACCGGCGTTTCGACCACATTCATGTGGATATTGTGGGCTCCCTGCCAGTGTCGCGCGGAGCGCGTTACCTCCTGACTATCGTGGACCGGTTCACAAGATGGCCAGAGGCGGTCCCGCTCACCGACACCACCTCCGAATCTTGCGCCCGAGCCCTGATCACCACCTGGATATCCCGCTTTGGTGTACCAGCCCACATTACCTCCGACAGAGGCGCCCAGTTCACCTCCAGCCTGTGGTCAGCTATGGCCAGCCTTTTGGGGACTCAGCTGCACCACACCACTGCCTACCACCCACAGTCGAACGGGCTAGTGGAGCGTTTCCACCGTCACCTGAAGTCGGCCCTCATGGCCCGCCTGCGAGGAGCCAACTGGACGGACGAGCTTCCCTGGGTCCTTCTCGGCATCCGCACAGCGCCCAAGGACGACCTGCACGCCTCGTCGGCCGAGTTGGTATACGGCGCGCCCCTGGCCGTCCCCGGGGAGTTCCTACCAGCCCCAAGGGGGCAAGAGGAAGCTCCCGCAGCAGTCCTGGGCAGACTTCGCGAGAAGCTCGGTAACCTGGCCCCCATACCCACTTCACAGCATGGGCGGCACCCGACCTGCGTACCCAAAGACCTACGGAACTGCAAGTTTGTGTTTGTACGAAGGGGCGGGCATCGGCCACCGCTGCAGCGGCCATACGAGGGGCCGTTTACGGTGCTCCGGAACAACGGGTCCACGTTCGTGCTGGACGTTGGGGGGAAGGAGGAGGTTTTCACGGTGGACCGCCTCAAGCCGGCCCATGTGGACCTGGCGCAACCGGCCGAGTTTCCGGCGCAGAGGCGCAGAGGCCGACCTCCCAAGCAGGTTCTGGCCCAGGCTGTGGACATTGGGGGGTGTATCGCCGGTTCTGGGGGGGGGGTTATGTGGCGGCTCATTTCCTAGCGTATGCGAACCGACTCACAATTAGATAGCCTACGGGGGTTTGCGAGCACAGAGCTTTGGAGCCTCTTCGCCATGGGGGGCCGGTTGACAGAGGCTTAAAAGTGAGGCTGAAGTTTTCGAATAAAGTTTTTCCTTCGACTGCAGTTACCGACTCCGTGTCGTAATTTTAGCGCTGCTTGTAGCACACCGCTACAGGGTCATTATTTCTACAAAAAAGTTAAAGGCAGGTTTCTGTTTGAATTATTTTACTTGTAAAAATGTAAAATTAAAGTAAATGATTATTGATGATTATTTTAGTATTTTCAATTGTGTTTATTATTTCATTAGTTTTTATTTAAAGCTATTTGAATACATTATAGATGAATCAGTTTTAATAGATACTCAAAAACTCTGCAAACTCTTTGAAGTCTTTTATTGCTTAAGATTGATGATAAATTTTAGAAATAGGATACCAAATGTGTAAAAATGTTAAATCATTGAAAATATAACTAAACATAAATGGCTTAAACCATTAAAATAAAGCAAAATATTATCCTTCCATTAAACCTATTTACTCTTTGTACTTAATTGAAATCAGCGGAATCTCAGACCAAGCATAAGACCTGAGATTGTACTTGCTACCCTATCCAAACACTGTGGTATAGTTTTGAGTATTCCCAGTGAGACTTGGTTATGTTGTCGGACTCCATGTGGAAACCACCGGCAGACTGAAAGAAAAAGAAGCTGCTTTTCTGATCTTTTTGGTCTGTATCTTGCAGATTTGGACAATGTAGTTTAAATTGAGTTAGCTGATCTCAACTACGGCTATAGTAAAGCATTAGAATTGGTTCCAGTGATTCCAGTAAAGAGGAAGAAATGATCAGCTATGCTTGTTTTAAATTGCTTTCTGATGAACGTTACAGAAGCCTTTGCATGTTGACATCCAGGAAGGGGAATAATTTTGATTAGCTTTTTACTTTTGTCACTTGCCCCTTTCATCTCTTTTCCTAATTACGTCACTACCACAATCCATGTAACCAGGATCTGTTAGAAGGCTAGCAGCATTATGTTGAGTTATTGCACTTGCTAAGTTATGAGGGCGATCATCAAACAGTTGTAAAATGTTATGCAACGTTATTCACTGTCTTCAGAAAAAATGAAGGAGGGAAGCAAACTATGTTCTTTCTGGACAAATTTGTGAATGAGTTTATAATGCCTTACCTTTTTTTGTTTTAATAGCATTTTGGAATAGTATAAAGAAAATTTGTAAGAATGAATGAATTTTACGTAGTTTAGCTATTGATAAAGAGCCACTAAAATTCATTGGAAATGTGTATGATTTATTTTAAAATCTAGTAGATGGGTTAGTAGATTTGTATAAAATATCTGTTGTATCAATATGGAAATAAAATGTTCATACGAAAACATCAATCAAGAATTGACCTGTCATATTCTCATTTAACGATCCATTTAAGTCAAAGGAAAAGAGGAGCAATTTACTTTAACATCTTGTCAGCGGACTTGCATTAAATATGACAAAATAGTGGTATCAAACTAATTGTGATTTGTAACTCCTGATCTGGTGAGGATCTTTATATAAATGCTAATAAAAATAGTCTTGCTTATGGACATGAATCTTTTTATTGCTACATCAGAAAATGTGATTTTGTGATTACAGGTATCTATAGGGAGCTCTGTTTAAAAACTGTAAAGAACCAATATGAATGTGAGGTACAGGCTGCATTCCAACACTGGGAGGTAAGCAGTAATTATCAGTCACAGGCACTCAAGCTGTTGCAGAGGGTCACTGTTTGAAGAGGAGGTTCTTACCTTGTGTATCTGGTGCCTTTGCTATTTCCTGATTCAGCATCAAGTGGTTTGATTTGTAGAGTTGTTAGATGTATTTTTAAATCCCATTTAACATTGAGCTGATATATAAGACATGATAATATGAAAACAACGATTGTTCTCCAGTAATACTAGAGACACAGACTAGATAACTAGGGCAGATTTTCTTTTCTGAAGAAAATAAGTAAACCAATTGTCATTGCAAAACAATTAGCTGGCATTTTTGTGACTCTTACTGATGTAGATTTTTTAATAAGGTCAATTTCATAGTCTTAAACTGTCACAATGTGGTACTTTTTTGGATTAGCATTCCAGTAATGAAATACTTCACCACCATATCCAGCTAGCATTGGCAGGAGTGATTGCCTCCTGAACTCTGTGAAGAATAAGTTTTGTTTTCATACCATTTTCATGTATTATTGAAAATAGCATTTTAAAACAGGGTATTCAGGAGGCTTTACCAACAGTAGTTTAATATTTTAGCTTCACAATGTGTAACTTAATAACTGGCATGCATCCTTGGCGTCAAGCCATATGACAAATTATTGCACAATGTGAAGGACAGAAGAGCATTTGGTGGGTAGCACCAAGAACACCTAAAAATGAGGTGCCATCGTGGTGCAGCCACATCACAGGACTAAATTACAGTCTCAACATGTTTACTCATCAATATTGGTAGGTAATCATCCAGAGAAGGAGTATATTCTCATAACAAGTCACAGAATCAAAAAAAATTTTGGTGTATAAGAAGGCCTAATGCCAATCAGGACCCTTCTGGGTAAAACAGTTGTCCAGGTTAAGCTATTGGGCTGTAGCATTATGGTAACTGGTTCATATTCAAGTCCTTTTTAAATATGATGCAGGTTTATAACTGCATTATACTTCTAGGCTTTTAGTGCCCTCTAGGAGAAAATACATTTTCCTTGACACACTGCTAATCTTTCTCCTAAATTGATGAGTGTAATTCTTTCATTTTATGTTAACAGAGCCTGGTTTGTGAATACAGAAATTGTTGATGAAATATTTACAAATGTTTTCAGTCTTTCTCGTGATAGAATGTAAATTGGTGATGGTACATTAAGGAATGATGGAAATACAGCAGGCCCTGATCAAATTTGAGCTATATTACAGGGGTACCTTTTATCTAAAACTATTCCCTGGCCTTAGTTTTTTTTTCCAATACACAATTGCAAGAAAAAGTTTGTGAACCCTTTGCAATTACCTGGTTTTCTGCATTAATTACTTGTAAAATGTGGTCTGATCTTCATCTAAGTCACAATAATAGTCGATCACAATCTGCCTAAACTAAAAACACACAAACAATTGTACTTTTCATGTCTTTGTTGAACTCATTGTTCAATCATTCACAGTCCAAGCTGGAAAAAGTATGTGAACTCTTGTATTTAATAATTGGTAGAACCTCCTTTAACAGTAGTAACCTCCACCAAGCACTTCCTGTAGCTGCTGATCAGACTTGCACAACAGCAAGGAGGAATCTTAGACCATTCCTCCAGTCAGAAGTGTTTAAGTTCATCAATATTTCTAGGATATCTTGCATGAACAGTCCTCTTCAGGTCATGCCACAATGTCTCGATTGGGTTAAGGTCAAGACTCTGATTTGGCCATTCCAAAACACAAATTTTCTTCTCTTTATACTATCCTGTTGTTGAATTACTTGTGTTTCTGATCATTGTCTTGTACATTATCCAACTTCTATTAAGCCTCAGGTGACAGACAGTTAAAATGTCTTGATACAATTTTGAATTCATTGTTCCCTGAGGCAGCAAAGCAGCCCTAAACTATGATACTCTGTCCACCATGCTTCACAGTTGGGATGAGGTTTTGGTGTTGGTGTGCAGTGCCCTTTTTCCTCCAAATATAGTGGTGTGCATTTCTGCCAAAAGAAGTTCAATTTTTGTCTCATTTGTCCACAGAACATTATCCCAGAAGCGTTGTGGAACACATAGGTGGTCTTTTGCAAACATGAAACGTGCAACAAAGTTTGTTTTGGAAAGCAGTAGTTTCCTCTATGGTGTCCTTCCACGAACATCATTCTTGTTCAGTGTTTTTCTTATAGTGGACATATGAACAGAGACTTCAGCAAGTTCTAGAGATTTTTGCAGGTCTTTTGCTGTTACCTTTGGGGTCTTTTTCACCTCCTTCAGCATTCATTGATTGGAACACTTGGCACCAAATAGCTTTTGTAGAAGGCTTTACCCCAAAGGTTCACATAGTTTTTTGAACCTAGACTGTGATTGTTTTTAAATGGTGTACTCAGTATTGATGAGAAGTATAATTGTTAGAGTGTTATTAGTTAAGGCAGATTGTGATTGTATTGTGACTTAGGTGAAGATCAGACCACATTTTATGAGTAATTAATGTAGAAAGCTAGGTTATTGCAAAGGGTTCACAAACGTTTTCTTACAACTGTACTAGTCCATCCCCAATTAATGTGGGAAATTAGCTAGCCATATCCTTTTTACAAGGGCAGCATGCGTCTTCCCTATTTAACCACTGCTCTTTCATCCTGCACTGTCAGTTATTACAAAAGCAATGGAAGAGCACTATCAAGAATACTTGCTTAGCAATAACCTCCTCCACAATGTAGTCTAGATTCCATGGGGATAAATTTGAGCTACACACCTCATTTCAAACTTTAGCCTAAACATGGACTTCAGCTGAATTCCTGAGCAGAGCAGAAAGTGACTGACTTGACATAATATGGCATTTGATTGAAAAGATGCCATGGAAGAAGGTAATGGAGATCAAAGGGAAAATTTTCAATAACGACGTAACTTCTTTCATAAAAAAAATTGTGATTGTTAGAAATTCAGCTTAAAACAGTTCAGCCTGGTAATACGGTGGATTCCAGTTAATTTGTCCATTGGTTAATCAAGATAACCGCATATTTGGGACACTCTTAGAGTCATAGAGTCTCAGAACACTACAACACAGAAATAGGCTTTTTGTCCCATCTAGTCCATGCTGAACCATTAATCTACCTATTCTCATCAGCCTACACCCAGTCCATAGTCCTCTATACTGCTTCCATCCAAGTACCAACCCAAATATTGAAATTGAATCCACACTTGCCACTTGCACTTGCGCCACCCTCTGACTGAAGTTGTTCCCTCTCATGTTCCCTTTAATCATTTTGTTTTTCATCCTTAATCCATTACCACTAGTTGTAGTCTCACCCAACCTCAATGGAAAAAGCCTAACAGACTATTGCCAAACAGTTCCTAGCTAGCATCAGTCACCTGAACATTTGTGGCTGTTAGACATTACACTGTGCTTTTTTAAATAGCATTACTTGTTTGTCTTTGTGTTCAAGAAGTAGTGTTCTTTGTCACTGATAGTTGGTAAGAAATAAGACAATTTAGAATTGTATTGCTCACTGCGGTTTCAGGCATTTAAGCTTGGAGATGCCAGAAAAGCCGGGAGTGAAAGTGAAATGATTTCACTACTTCAACAAGTTAGGAAGTATGAGGAATTTGCAGGTATCAACAATCTTCTTGAATGTTACAATGAAAATGAAGTTTAGAGGCTGAAATTAGTCTGAAGGTAGCCCATCATCTGCATTAGGTGTCTGCGTCAATTTTGTTAACAGCTAATCAAAAGAACACAGCATCGTGCTGGTTGTCCATCATATGTGACAATGACAGCCAAACCTGTGTGGGAGAGTTTTTAATAGTGGAAAGGCCATTGCACTGGGACTAGTCCATTCTCTCAACTGCGAAAGTCCAGGTCCAGTGGTACAAGCAGTCGTCACAAACTGGGGTCTTCATTGTTTGCAGTGGATAGCTATGACTGCTTCTGTACCTTATCATGCCTTTTGCTCTCCACGAAGTGTTGCAGAACTGCCACCTTGGCCATTGGATCTCACTGATGATTTCATCCGCCCAGTCCACTGGAGCTAACTTCAAACGCTAGGCCAGGCATGTCCCTATTTCACTTAAGTATGAAAACTGCTGGCTACCTTCACATTGTTAGCTGGCCTGTCAAAGCAGTGTACCAGGGTGTGGCTGCTGTTACATACAAACAGCTACTTTGAGTCACAGGTGAGAGCTGATTGTCCAATGGGGACCAAAGGTAAGTGAGCTGCTCCAGAAACCCCTTCACCAAAGTTGCTATGCCTTCCTCTTGCTCCTCTGGACACCCCTGGATGAATTTCTCCATTGATAACTATTAGTAGCATTAGTTAATTTTAATTTGTTCTGTATTTCATTTAAATTCATTACTTGATGAATGGTAGTTTGTCTTTTTTGTACCTTTTTAAACTATTTCCATGAAACTTCGGCTAATTCAGACAGCCGCTTAATTGGGCTCAAATGTACAGGTTCCAATGTGTCCCAATTAACTGTATTGTAGGAACTTATGCAAACTATAGCCAGTTGTCTTCAATGGCTTCAATAATGACCTTCTTTCATTATTTTTTTTAGAAGTAGGGCTGATCACTGACTGCTTTATTTTGAGCTGAGAAGTGTCAAGCATCATTTGTGAAAAACAAATGTCAGAGAATTACTGCCTCTAAGAAGGAAGTATAACTGCTTCCTCTTGACAATCAGTTGTAGGGACCCTGCCAGGAAGATCATGGGAGGTTGGTGATGGAGTGGCTGGTGTCATTAACCCAAAATTAAAATAGAACATCCACACACATATCATTATTACTGAAATAGTAGAGAGAATGAGCATTTTGAACTAAAAGGCTTGACTTCTTCACTCCATAACACCTGCAGAATGAGTCAGGGATGTATTTGAAATACTTCCTATTTATCTGAAGGGATGTAGATTTAGCATCAGGTGAGTTTAACAATTTTCAGGTCAGAGCAGTCCATTTGATTGACATGGAATCCCATGTAAAACATTCCACTCTTCTACCATTGGTATGTTGTGTATTATCCAGAAGATGAGCTGTGCCAGATCATCAAGTCCCTTTTAGTAACACTTGTGATGAATTGTAGTGAATTCCAACACCTGGATGGCATGACCAGTAAGTACATCATAATATAGAAATAGAACAGTACTGTACAGGAATGTTGTGACAACCTAACTAATCCCCTCAGCTTACACAATGTGCATATCCTTCCATCTTCCATACATTTATATGATAGGTAGATACTTTATTGATCCCAAAGAAAATTACAGTGTCACAGTAGCATTACAAGTACACAGATATAAATATTAGAACAGAAGTAGAAAAAATAAAAAGTAAATTAACTCAAACAGTCTAACAGGAGGGATCATCACTTCCTCGTCTATAGGTTGACTTATTATAGAGTAAGAATGACTTCAGATAGTGCTCTTTGGAGCAGCGCATTTGTCTTGATCTATTACTGAAACTGCTCCTCTGTTAAGTCAATGCTCTTTTAAGAGACCCATCACAACCACCTCCTTTACTTCAAATACCCCAGCATATTAATACACTAGGCACTGATCTCCATATCCTCCACATCCTTCTCTTTGGTAAATATTGAAGTTAAGTGCTCATTAAGAATCTTGCCCACATCCTCCAGGTACAAGCAGATGTGCCCGCCTTTATCCCTGAGTGGTCCTACCCTATCCTCTTGCTCTTTATGTAAGTACAGAATACTTGAGATTCTCTTTAATCCTACTTGCCAAAGACTTTTCATGGCCCCTCCTGGCTTTCCTAATTCCTTTCCTGAGTTCTTTTCTGGCTTCTTTATAATCCTCAAGGGCTTTGTTTGATTCTAGCTTCCTAAGCCTTACATACTTTTCCTTTTTCTTCTTGACTAAATTCATTATCTCTCTTGCCAGGTTCTCTCATCTTGCCATTCTTGTCCTTTCTTCTGACTGGAACATCTCCGTTCTGTACACTATGCAGTTGGTCTTTAAGCACCTTCCACATATCAGATGTGGACTTGCCCAAAAACAACTGTTCCTCATTGCCGCCTAATGCTCGTATAATTTTGCCCTGCTCCAATTTAATACTCTCCAGGAAGGTCCATACTTTCTAATGCTAACATAAAACTTAAGGAGTTGTGGCCACTGTTCTCTAACTGCTCCCCCATCGAAAGGTCAGTCCCCTGACCAGGCTCGTTACCCAATGCCAGGTCTAGTACAACCCCACCTCTTGTTGGGCTATCTAGATATTAGGTTAACAAACACTCCTGGACGCTCCTAACAAATTCTGCCCCATCTAAACCTCTGCACTCAGAAGGTCCCAATTTACATTAAGGAAGTTGAAGTTCACCATGACAACAGCCCTATTGTTTTTCCAACTTGTTGCACCTTATCCGTTTTTGAGTTCTACCTATATAGTGGACGACTCCTCCATTATGTCCACTCTTAAGTGCAGCTGTAATATCGTCCCTGATTAGTAGTGCAACACCCCTGCTCCCATTTTTCACCTCCCTCTAACTTATATAAGACATTGAAACTCTGGGACATTAAGCACCCATTCCTGTCTCTGTAATGGCCACAGCATCACTTCCATCTACTGATAGAATTCAATAATATAATACAATCCGCCCTGCAGTTTGAGAGGCAGAAGCTAAAATCAGACATATTATTATAGTGGAGTAAATGGAACTACAGAGGCATGAGAGAAGCGCTGGCTGAAGTTGATTAAAAGGGGACACAAGCAGGGATAAGGGGAGAACACAGTGGCTGGAGTTTCTGGGAACCATTCAGAAGGCACAGGATCAATTTATACCAAAAGAGGAGTAGTATTCTAAAGGGGGGATGAGGTAAATGTGGCTGACAAGCAAGTCAAAGTATAAAAGCAAAAGGGAGATCAAAAAGTCAAGCAAAAATTAGTGGGAAGCTTTTAAAAACCAAGAGAAGGCAATTAAAAGAGCAATAAGAAAAGATAAAATATGAAGATAAGCTAGCCAAAAATATAAAAGAGAATACCGAAAGTTTTTCCATATAAATAAGTAAAAGGGAGGCAAGAGTGGATATTGGACTGTTGGAAAATTATGCTGGAGAGGTGGTGATGGCGTACAAAGAAATGGCAGACGAACTTGGTGAGAACGTTGCATCAGTCTTCACTGTGGAAAATACCAACAGTATGCCTGAAATTTGAGAGTGGCAAGAGGCAAAAGTGGATGTAGTTGCCATTACTAAGGAGTAGGTGCTCGAGAAGCTAAAAAGTCTGAAGGTAGATTAGTAATCTAGACCAGATGGACTAGGCCAGATGGTTCTGAATGAGGTAGCTGAAGAGATTGTAGAGGCATTAACAATGATCTTTCAAGAATGATGCGATTCTGGAATGATTCCGAAGGATGGGAAAATTGCAAATTTCACTCCACTCTTCAAGAAGGAGTCACAAAACGTAAAACTTGAAGAAAGGAAATTATAGGCCAGTTAGCTTGATTTCATTGATTCCAACATCTTTCCAACTAGTTATTAAGGATGATATTTGGGGGTACTTGGAAGCACATGAAAAATAGGCTGAAGTCAGCATGGTTTCCTTAAGGGGAAATCTTGCTTGATAAATCTGATTTGAAGAAATAACAGGCAGGAGAGACAAAGGAGAGTCAGTAGATGTTGTTTTAGTTGGATTTTCAGGCCTTTGACAAGGTGCCACACATGAGGCTGCTAAACAAGTTATGATCCCATGGTATTACAGTAAAGCATGGATAGAAGATTGACTGGCAGAAGGCAAAGAGTGGGAATAAAGGAGGCCTTTTCTGGTTGGCTGCCAGTGACTTGTGGTCGAGGAAGGAGGGAATCTGCAGAAGGACTTGAACAGATTCGGAGAATGGGCAAAGAAGTGACGGATGGAATACAATGTAGGGAGGTGTATGATGTATGGTCATGCACTTTGGAAGAAGGAATAAAGCATAGACTGTTTTCTAAGTGGGGAGGAAATTAAGAAATCAGAGGTGCAAAGGGACTTAGAAGTCCTTGTGCAGAATTCCCTATATGTTAACTTGCAAGTTGAGTAAGGAATACAAATGCTATGTTAGCATTCATTTTGAACAATCTAGAATATAAAAGCAAGGATGTAATGCTAAGGTTTTATAAAGCATCAGTCAGACCACATTGTGCGAAATTTTGGGTCCCTCATCTAAGAAAGAATGTACTGGCATTGGAGAGGGTCCAGAGGAGGTTCATAAGAATGATCCTGGGAGTGAACAGTTTAATGTATAAGGAATGTTTAATGGTTTTGTGCTTATACTCACTGGAGTTTATAAGAATGGGGGGGGGGGTATCTAATTGAAATCTATTAAATATTGAAAGGCCTAGATAGAGTGGATGTGCAGAGGATGTTTCCTATGGTGGAGAAATCTGGGACGGGGGGGGGGGGCATTGTTTCAGAATACAAAGATGTCCCTTTAGAACAGAGAAGAGGATGAATTTCTTTAGCCAGAGGTGGTAAATTTGTGGAATTCATTGCCAGCGATGTGGAGGCCAGGTCATTGGGTATATTCAGTGCGGAAGATGGAAGGTTCTTGATTTGTAGATATCAAAGGTTTTGGGGAGATGGTAGGAGAATGGGATTGACAGAGTTAAATCAGCCATATTGAAATGGCAAAGCAGACTTGGAGGTT
Organism: Hypanus sabinus; assembly: GCF_030144855.1. NCBI lineage: Eukaryota > Metazoa > Chordata > Chondrichthyes > Myliobatiformes > Dasyatidae > Hypanus > Hypanus sabinus. Next base: position 148,350,756 of record NC_082707.1, on the reverse strand, counting down.
CAAGTCTGCTTTGCCATTGTGTCTTATGTTGTTACTGTTCTGCTCTTGTGTCTTAAGTTTTATGGTCTTACATGGGAATGCACTCCAGGTTCACTCCATCCCAAGCATCATCAGGCCTAACTCATTGTTTGGTCACATAACATAAAATTTGCATCTCCCATTTTGATAATATTATGTACTGCTTTAATAACAGATTGGAATAGTTCAAAAAGGACTATCACTTTTTCAACATAATAAATACCAGCCTATGTATGCACATCCTGAAAATAAATGAAGGGAGAAAAATAGTTATGTATTAAATAAAATCATTGTAATTATCACATATATATATTGTTTTGCTTCCTAGAGTGAGAAGTTGCTTCTATATGATACTGTACAGAGTGAACTGGAGGAGAGAATACGGAGACTTGAAGAAGATAGGCACAGCATTGATATCACATCAGGTATATCAGCTTTCAGTTTAAACTCAATTTATTTAATGCAGGTTTTAAGAATGTAAATAATATTTAAGTTAATCCTACATCTGAACTCTTGGTTTGTAGTCTTTTAAGTCAAGACACCTGAAACATTCATCCAAATATCTTTCAAGAAAAAATAGATTTCTGCTTTCATTATGCTTTTGTACAGTGAATTCTGGTCTCTCTGATCTTTGCACCTACAACCTAAAATCTGCATCTCATAGTTATTGACCTTGCTGCTCTACAATATAAGGTATCCTATTTTCCTGCCTGAGTTTCTCATAATCTAAAATGCAAAAAATTTCCCCTACAGCTTTGTTCTAAAGAAAATTGTAGACTAGCCAATTTTTCCTGGTAACTAATTTTTTCCAGGCATGGCAACAATCTCAGTAATCTCTCTGGCACTCTTTCTCTAGTGCTAATACATTCTTTCTGTAATGTGTTGATGTAACTCATACCTAATATGAAACCATGGCCCAACTGTAGTTTTTCATGATTCTAGCACAAACACCATCCCTCTCTCTCCCACCTCGTTACGACTAAAACAGAAAATCAAGTGTCCTATTTGTTGTTTTCTCCATGTCTAGCCACCGTCACTTTCCTCAGCTGTTCTCCTGAGGTTCCTCTGTTTCTGTACACTTCTTGGTTTCCCACCATGCTCCCCCTCAATTACTTTCACTCAATTATCCTACTCTCCCATTACTTTCTTTCTCATTGTCAATCACTTTGTCAGTTTAGTATCATCTGTAAGCTGCCCTTATTTTCAAGTCTCAAGTCATTGATTAAATACCACTAAAAGCAAGGAATCTAGAACTTTCCCTCGCAGTGCCCAGTGCATGCTTCTGCTAGTCTCTGAATCTAATCTGGTTTTCACTTGCAGAAGTTATTTTTCAAAGTACTATTTTTACTTTTTTGGTCAGTTTGATTCTTTTGTTTGGGGGGGGGGGGGAAGTACACATGAAATAACGTGCCAATTTTTCTACAGCCAAATTTCTGTGATATTTTTGGTTCCTTTTAATTTGCCAATGTATCACAATGAAGATTCTGCAGGTGGGAAAAGAGAGGGGAGAGAGGGAAATAAGCTAATAATTGTTGAAGTGCACAGGGTAACATCATACTTTTGCCACGGGCTAGATATAGAGGGAGTTGGAGGATTTGTGTGGGGAGAAAAGAATAAATTCCAACTTTTTTAAAGACCAATGGTAAAGGTTCTAGTTTTGAGGGCTGTGACTAGCATAATGGGAAATTAATGAGAGGGAGGAACAGTGGACCTCATGAGACATACGATGCTTTCCTAGCTGCAGTGTCAACTTCTATATCAGGACTAATAGAATCAAAGGAGTCAACAGGATAAGCAATCCCAAGCTGCAGCAATGATCTTTTACAATTATGAGCAAGGAAGAAAACCAAGCGCTTGATGTTAGAGGAACCGAAAGAGAAAGAAGATGTGTGAGATTTGGATTACCACCAGGCCAATGAAGAAAAGAAAATGTTCAAACATGATTGCACTTAGAATTTTTCTTTAAATGGTTAATTCCTTTGATTAAATATCCTATACATTATAACTTGTGTCTTTCAGAGTTATGGAATGATGAACTACAATCCAGAAAAAACAAGAGGAAAGATCCATTTAGTCCAGACAAAAAGAAAAAGCCTGTAGTTGTCTCTGATATCCTTTTAATTTTTTTTGTTCATCTTCACAACAAATCATGTACAACAGAAAAGGTAATGGGGTATAGTTGAGAAGTATTTTATTAACTGCCATCACTTTATAGAAAATAGTAACTTTGCAGAGCTTCTTTTAAATTGAATGCATGTAATTTATTTTGTAGTTATGATCTATGGTATTGGAAATTCCAATAAAAACATCTTTGTCTTTTTGAAAAATAATAATTTTATGTAATATTACCTTGAAAGATTTCTCATTCCAACTATTTGGTGACTATTTGGCTTTGAATATGTTGGAGAAAATTGTATTTTCAGATTTTGGAAATTTCCTTAACTATCAAACGTCCTTATGTAGTTTACATGTTACAAGACCTTGATATTCTTGAAGACTGGACAACAATTAGGAAAGTATGTTTCAGTATATGATGTGCCCTTGATACTTTTTTCACTTTGAAAGGTATTAACCTCTACTTCTAAATGACAGGGCATGTAAGCAGGATTTGTTTTTAAACCAGTTATTCTGCAGAAGCTACGTATGTTGCTATTTTAAACTCAAGACCTGGCGATGTAACTAGAACAGATTGTGTAGTGAAAAATTCTGGAAAAATATTTTCTTCTGTGGTTCTCTATACGGTTGTTTTATATCTAATTAAATAAGCCATTTATAGAATTACACAGTCACAATATAGCCCAGCTCCAGATATAGAACTGGTTCTTTTTTTTCCAACTTTGTGGCAGTCGAAAAATACACAAAAATCACTTAGTATGGTAACCACATATTCACAGTATTGTAATGAATTTCATCAAAAATGCATAAGACTGAAAAGAAAGAACAATTGCTCTGAAGTGGAAAAAAAGAGAGAGGAAACTAATTCTGTCGCTCATAGGAACGAAACATCTATATATGTGGGACTTCTAAAATTGGTAGTATAATAGAAGCCCTTTCTTGTATGTGGGTGTCCAAAACTTTTGCATTCATAACCCAGAGACAGCCTGTACCATTCAAAATATTTTGCATTAATCATTTAAACTCAGTTCATTACAAAATGATGCTCCAGGTGGGAATAAAATAAGACAGTAATATTTTGATGGAATGAATTGCTGTTGTTGGAGCCAGTGATGCTTGAGCAGTTTAGGGAAAATATCTTCCTAAGCTACTGTCTAGGAACAACACACACAAAGTACTGGAGGCACTTGGCAGGCCAGGCAGCATCTATGGAAACGAGTGACTATTTACTCTTTTCCACAGACACTGTCTGGCCTGCCGAGTTCCCCTAGCATTTTGTGTGTGTTGCTTGAATTTCCAGTTTTGTAGATTTTCTTGTGTCTTTCTAGGAACAATATTTTTCTGTATGGTAGATGATTAACACATCTTTTGTATGGAGCATTGGCTATCGTGAGGCAGCCATAACTGACCTATAACTATTTCCCCAGTAATGTGCATTGTACACTAGAGCATTTTAGTAAGTGGAAACTATTGTCTTTCATGTGGCTTCAATAAATTATGCCCTGGATACTAATCTTTTTTTCTTCTGTCTTAACCATGTATTTTTCTTTGAAGTTTAATCTAATTTCTTAACTTTGTCATTGTTTGTAAAAATCCTTTAATGGAAAAATGCGTTAATATATTCTTTGCTAAATTGACAATGGCGGAGGGGAGTCGCCAGTCTTCATGTAATTTGTTCTAATGTTTTTGTTATTGCCAGCATTTATATTTTTAAATATTTTTTCTGTCAATTTGATGTTAAGGTTTCAAATTTTCTATCTGAAGTCTTCAAATTTAAGAAGTCAACATATATGTACATTTGTATGGGCAGTTTATTTGTCTTAGGCATGGCTTGAATCAAACACTGTGAGGCAGAGATTTCAGGGGTTTCAAAGCAAGAAGGTGAGAGGGAGAGAAAAAGAATTAGAGATAATCAGAAAACTGGAAATTTTCTTTATATATTAATGCTTCTAACATCTGCTTGATTGAGCAAATTTATTAAGAGAAATATAGTTTTATAATAAAAACTGGAAATACCCAGCAGTTCCAGCAGAATTTGCAGATAAACTTTCTATCTCTGAAGATAGCCACTTTGTGTACTATTAATGCCCCTCCTCCCCTTCTTACCCCATCCCTGACATATTTAGTTGTTTGCCTGTTCTCCATCTCCCTCTGGTGCTCCCCCCCCCCCTCCTTTCTTTCTCCTGAGGCCTCCCATCCCATGATCCTTTCTCTTCTCCAGCTCTGTATCACTTTTGCCAATCACCTTTCCAGCTCTTAGCTTCATCCCACCCCCTCCGGTCTTCTCCTATCATTTTGCATTTCCCCTCCCTCCACTACTTTCAAATATCTTACTAATTTTCCTTTTGGTTAGTCCTGACGAAGGGTCTCGGCCAGAAAAGTCGACAGCGCTTCTCCCTATAGATGCTGCCTGGCCTGCTGTGTTCCACCAGCATTTTGTGTGTGTTGTGTACTATTTACCTGTGATGGCAAGGCAAGGTCATGTTTATACTTCCCCTGATCATTACTTCACCTATGTCCTGATATTATGCTGATATGCCCTTGTGTGTGTCCCTGATTTGAGTGGTTTGAAAAATTAGCTCATAGTCTGGGCATTCTTTTTTTCCGTATGCACATGGATGTAATTATGGAGAAAGCTAGAGTTAGCACTATGAATGTTTAGGTCTACTGTCAATATTGCAGCATTTTCAAATATATTCTAGATATAAATTACTTCATTCCATTTCATTGAAAAAACCACAAGGGACACCAAGATAATAGATTGCAAAATGAAAACATTCTGAAGAATTTCAGATATTTTATCTGGTGGCATTGGATACCATATTCAGGTGCATATGATGGTATCTAAAGCTCGCAATGTTAAGCTATGTGCTGGTTGATTCGCTCAAGTTTAAGAAGTAAACATGTATGTACGTAAGGCTAACAGTGAAGGTCTTCTATTTCTGGTTGTGTTCAGGACTTCCTTCATCGTGTCAGTAGCTTCCTCTTGGTTTTCACTACTGTCAGTCATGCAAGTCCTAGTTGAAGACTCAGGAATACCATCACACTCAGATGTAGAAGGGTTCTTCATTGTTGTTCCTATAACAGTTTTGTTTTACCAGTCAGAGTTGTTAGCCCTGAACTGTGCTCCTGCTCCTGGTGGACCACTCTTAGACTATCCTGTACCCTGTGACCTGTTTGGTATGGGTAACCCTACCAAGACCCGAAGCATAGCCCTGACTCCAGCCAACATAGCTTTCCAGGTCATTGAGGCATGCAAGCTTCCAAACCACAAGGTTGTGGTCCTCTTGGAGAGTGTACATTGTATGGCAGTTTGTTTGCCTTTGGCATGGCTTGAATCAAGCACTGTGAGGCAGAGGTTTCAGGGTACTTGGAGGCACATGATAAAATAGGCAGAAGTCACCTTGGTTCCCTTCAGGGGAAATCTTGGAATTCTTGTGCAATAGCAGGCAGGATAGACAAAAGGGAGTCGGTGGATTCTGCTTACTTGGATTTTCGGAAGGCCTTTGAGAAGGTGCTACACTTGAGAGTTTCTTACCCCCACTCCTGAAAAGTACATGATTCCAAAGTCTGTGGAAAGACTCTGTACTGTAATGGGTCGTTCTACAAGTACCTGCTCAAATTTGTAGGGGTGAAATACCCAAAAACATTCTAGTACAATAAACTACCGTGAAAGATTATTAAATTAATACTTATAACTGTAAAAAATAATTAAAATATTTAATATTTTTACACAGCTTTTGACTAAACAAAATTAAGTCTAAAATACAAAAACTTGCCTTAATTTGTTGTAGCTGTTCTCTATTGATTTCTCAGGAGGAGTGTTCCTTGTACATGTTCCTCAGATAAGAGGAAAGAGATGCTGGGATCTGCAACATAAAAACAAACTGCTGGAGAAAGTGGAGGCTGCATCTGTGAAGGCAAAGCCACAGTTGACCTTTAGAGATTGAGACCCTGTGCTTGTGTAGTATCTCAACCTGAAATACCATTGATTCTGATTCCTCCACAGATACTGCCTGCCTGATCCTCTTGAGTTCCTCCAGCATTTTTTTGCTTTATTAATTTATCAATGTGAGTGCTGTCAAATCACTACAACTCTGTGTTCCACCATGTTACTTCATATGAAGTCCAGTACCAAAATGTAGTTGAGAAATTGAGCAATTCGTGCCTCCATACTGAGTGATCTCAGTTTTCAATCATAAAGACAGGGAACTCCCAAGTGACTGTGGCTCCTAATAAAAATAAGTTTTCTTTTTTGCTCTTAATCTGGAGGCATTTTTCACATTTCTTTTTTATCTTTCCATTAAATATTATAATGCATTACAAAGTTAAAACCTTTTCATTATGGAATAATCAGTTTTTTTTTAATTAGTAAATTCTAATTACCATTCTTGAAATAAGTCATTCAGATTCCTCTTATTCTGACTTGATTTGCAGCTCTTGAAATTATAGGAATATAATGTATTGATTCTTACTTTCTCAGGCAATGGCAACACTTGGGCCACACAGAGTAAAGACAGATGGTGAGTAAAAATGTGAAATCTTAATTAAGCTTTGGTATGTTTCATTGTGGTCATGAAAATGTATTTACTTTCTTTTTATTTAAACTTCAGCATCCACCAAGACAGAGAAACAGCTTCACAGTGCCAGATCAGAAGATGGCAGGTTATTTTATGATGGGGAATGGTACAGCCGTGGGCAGACTATATGTATTGACAAGAAAGATGAATATCCTATAAGGCAATTATATATTTTTTCCTCAAGTTATTGAAGTCTTCACTTGCATATTGATTTACAGTTACTCAAGTAGATTACTGATTGACTACATAATTCAGAAATTGGGAGTGTGGTGCTGCATTAAAGAACACACATTTAAACAAGTGTTTCTTTGGAAATCAGTTTCATTGTTTTATTTTTACTTTTATATGTTTCTTGATGTTTTAATTAATTTCAACGGCCAAATCCAGTTTTGGTGTTTAACTTGATGTAGAAGGATTATGATTGTACTCTGAATTGCATTTCCTTACAGTGTTACGGAATTCTCAATCTCAGTTACAATTCCGTGGGGAAATGCTAAACAGAAAGCCAAGAGCTTTCTTGGCTTTCATGCCTCCATGTGGTGGATGGAGTAAGATGCAGTTTAATGCAACTTTTCTGTATTAACCATAGATAGAACTGACAAAAGTTCTCCAAATTTTTTTTAATGCTTGCGATTGCTGGTTTAGTTGGGACAAATGAAGAAGAACAGTTGATAACAAACTTAGGAAGAAAACAATGATTTTTCATTTTACTTCAATTTACTCTGACCTTCAAGGCACTTTAACCTATCTATGGAAATAGCTATTGAAATTTTGGGATTTAACTCCTGTAACATTTTAGGTTTCCTGATTAAGTTATTCAAGTGAATCTTTAATATGTGGCTTTTGATAGCAATTCATTAGGCTGTCAGTTTTGGCTTTTTTAATTAGCTGAAGTTCTAATCTAGAGAAATTCTCCACTCATTTATCCTCCAAAGAGAAATGGAAAAGAATTAGGATTACATTGTCAAAAACAGTGAAACACTGACCTGTTACAAATGTGATTACATCTGATTTAATCATGTCTGTCTGTCACCCTTTCTATTGCTCTATGACTTTTAACTTCTCATCCTCTATTTAAGCAAATTTCAGGTGAATGCATTTTTTTTGTCTTTTGAAATGCAACAACATAATTTTGATGCCTGCAATCAAAGTAACTAATCATATCAGAATGCATTGAAAACTTGTAAGAATATATTCTGAGTTAAGAAAATAACCTAAATATCTGTCTTTTTTAGTGCCACAATAACAACCATCAACAATGATGAAGTTTGGTTTAAGAGAATTGACAGCAGCAAGTCAAAACTTTACATTTCTCAGCTGCAAAAAGGAAAATACACCATCAAACATATGTAGCTTCATAATTTTTGTGTCAGATATTTTTTTTAAATGAGCTTTTTTTATATGTACAACAATGAAGGTGCTTTGACATCAAAGTTATTGATAATGAAATACAGTTAATTCAATTTATTGAAATATTTGGCTATTAAATGTGTTTAGTCGTAACTGGCAAGGAAAAGTTACTTGAATGAAAATACTTTATATAATGTCACTTTACTGGTTTACTATTTTTCATTGTGCATTTTCTACTTTACTCATTATGAAAACTATGATATTTTTTGTTTATGAACTGTATACTGTTGAAATCTATTCCTCCCCTTTGCCATTTGGTTCAAATGAGTGGATGGACTTTGCCAATTTTGTGACGTCTGCCTCGAGGTGCTTGATTCAAGCCATGCCTAAGACACATAAACTGCCCAAACAATGGACATGCACATTGACTTCTTAAATTTGGGAGAATCAACCAGCATATAGTTTGACATTGTGTTTCCTGACACTATATTCTGTGAGCTTCTGACACCATCATATTCAACTAATTGTGGTATCCAATGCTACCAGGTAAAATATCTGCTATTCTTCAAAATGTTTCCATTTTGTAATCCATTATCTTGGTGGCCATTGTGGTTGTTTCTGTGGAATGGAGCAAAATATTATATACCTAGAATAAATTTGAAAATGCTGCAATATTGACAGTAGACCTAAAGTATAGAATGTTTAAAAGAAAATTAGTCATTTCACTTTCACATCTGAATCTTGAGCTTTGCAAATGTAAATACAAGTGGGTCATTTGGTTGTCACCTGAACATGCAGACTTTAAATAATTGAATTATTTAGATTATTGTAATGATTTTTGACATAAGCACTTTTGCTAATGCTAACCTTGGTTGATTGCATTATGTTTTTAAACAGGTGATGCAATTACACTTATGGACTCTAATTTTATGAAACTAGACTGAACTTGTTGCCTTCTGTTTTGTATAAAGGCAGTGAAATTGAGTAAAATGCTTATTTTGGAATGTGGTTTCATATAAACAGTGATTTTAGTTAAATGAATAATTGGTATGTAATGTTAGAAGTTTTGTAATTTTTGCTAGATGGTGCATTCTAGAACATCTGGTGAATTTAGAAAGGCTCTTTACAGATGTAATGTGTCGAGCACAGTGTGAATATTGGAATAGAGCAATTTATGATATGGCCTATTTCAATTATTCTCTCAGTCCATACAGTATATCATACATTTAACAAATTATGTTTCATACCAAGATAACTACTGATTAGGTAACAAAGTCTTGTCTTTATAAATATATCATGGCTTCTAATGAATGTTACCTTTTTTTTTTGGATACGTCTTTGAATAAAACGAACACAGAGTTATATTAGCCAAATACAAATCACTCTTGAATAGTCAATATAGCCATTTCATTTTCATTTAGGCAGGGTGTTGGCTTGCTGGTTTGAGAAGCACCTGGTTTTGATTCTATGTAATATTGTATCATGAATTTACAATTTGTATACATTCCTTGGTTCGTGTGCCTGTTGAGATAGCAATTATTTTGCATGAAGATTCTTTTCTAATTTGCAAATGATCATGAACAGACGTTTTGTTATAAACTATGTGAATCATACCAATAAAAGCATTTTTCAGATTGTCCTTTTTGAAACCACCTTTCTATAAAGGCAAAGGTCTTTTAAGGGATTCTAGTAACAAATACTTTTCAAAAGCTAGCCTTACTAATACTAAAACTCTGATGCTTGTCCTGATGTGCATGAAATCACTCCTGTGCTTATTGACTTGCCCTGATTTATCAGTTCAGGAAGTGTTACAGAGAAAAGAAAAGCTTGAACAGTGAGTTCTAGTGATTAGGATATTGGTATCTATATGTGCAGATATGAATGGTGGACCTTTTTGTTAATAATTATAGAATATATATATATATATATATATATATATATATATATACACGTATGTATGTTTGTTTATTTATTTTGCTGGCAACTGTCCATTCAGAACTGTGTGTGTAAAAACTGAAGTCCATGCTCTGAAGTATAACTACAATATTGATGAACCATAAATTTTATAAACTTGAGAGTAATTAATAGTGGGCAGCAATTTACAGTCTAGTAATTTGTTTTAGTATTTCAGAAAGAGGCCCTCTTATACATCAGTATTAAAATATAAGTTGCTTTTGTACAGTATGTTTTATTGTTGCTTGTATTAAAGTAGCAATGGATGGGTAACACCAAAGAGGAGGAGCTCAGAACTGCAAGATCACATTAATTATGACACTATTCAGCTATACATGAAGTCTTAAAGGAGTCCTATTTAAAAACATTAATTATCTCACCAGCTTGTATCCCCCTAAATTATATTTTATTTGAAATAGGTGTAATAAAATTACACTGTCCATGAGAGAAAAGCAATCAGCAAATCACTTTAATGGTTACCCTTTGTCATTGCAAATTAAACAAACCATATTTGGTTGACATATATTGGCATCTTTAACATAAAAGGACTGGTTTTTTTTTGTGCCAACTACTTTCCCAGCAGTTGCTTTCTGCCATGGTTATAACTGCAAATGTTTATTTTGATTGAGGTGTTGGTTGTCAGAACTGAAGCATCTTACTGGAGACATTGTAGCCAGCCTCTGGTAATAGGTTTGAATAAACAATTTGAAAGTTAAATATCAAGCATTTAACAATCTAATGTTAAGTCTAAAACAATTTCTCTTTTAAAATAAAATAAGTGCCTGACTTCTTTCTATGAATTGCACACAAAGTGCTGGAGAAACTCAGCAGGTCAGGCAGCATCTATGGAAATGAATAATTTACCTGGTGTTGTCAATTGTGTCCAGTACTCCCAATGCAGCATCTCTACATTGGTGAGATGGTTTATATTTAAATCGTGGGTCTGCTTCATCGAGCACCTCCGTTCCATCTGCGAAAAGCAGAACTTCCTGGTAGCCAAACATTTTAATTCTCATTCCCATTCCGTTGTGTTGGTCCATGGCTTTGTGCGCTCCTCTGGTTTTTAAAGAAATTGTTTCTTCCCCTCCTCTCATCTTCTGTTCCTAGTTTTGGCCTCTTGTCTCTTCTCACCTGCCTATCACCTCCCCCTGGGTCCCCTCCTCATTCCCCTTACCCTATGGTCCACTCTCCTCTCCTACCAGCTTCCTTCCTCTCCAGCCTTTTATCTTTCCTACCCATCCGGCTTCACCTATCACCTTCTAGCTCTCCTCCTCTCCCCACCACCTTATTTCTCCTCTTTTTTCCAATCCTGAAGAAGGGTTTTGGTCCAAACAACTGACTGTTTATTCATTTCCATAGATGCTGACTGACCTGTTGAGATCTTCCAGCATTTTGTTTTGCTTTGGATATCCCGCATCTGCAGATTTTTTCATGTTTATTCTTTCAATGAAAGTGCAAAACCTTCGTAAACCTTTTGGTGGCACTAAACTCTGATGGGAATGAAGATGTAGGTGACAAATAATTTGTCTTTTTTAGAATAATATGCAGATTCTGCTGTCACCATTTTGAAAAACATTGAGCAAAACAAATTTTTTTTCAAAAATTGTAATGGGAAAGGCGTTGCTTGCTTAGTGGCTTCTGAATATTCAATATTGGTTCAACATGAGAATAAATAGCTGAAGACTGGGATGATTTTGTGCACTATTGCATACACTATCATGAAACACAGTTGACTGTTTTCAAAAGACCCTAAATATCTAAGTTAATTCAAATGTTTGCAGGTACAAAATTATAATTACCTCAGAAACTGAGTAAGTATTTGATATTTATTTCCATTTTAAGTGTTCAAAAGAAGATGAGCAAAGAATATTTGCAATATTTTTAATTTTGGACATTTTTATTTGTAACAATTAAAATAAAATTCTCTTTATGATTATGAGCTAAATCAAAAATGTGTTAACTGAAAAACTAACCAAAGTAATATAATCTGACCTAATTCATCTTTCCCTATTTTTTTCAATCTAAATTTATCAAGAAATCAGGCATTTCTCAACTCGTACACAAAATAACCCAAAAATGAGTACAAAGCTTGATAATGTGAGTAGTGGCTTCAGGGTATAATGCTGGTATATTCTGTGTCTCATTTTACATATTAGAAAATCTAATGTATTCTCAGATTCTCTCTCCCAGTCTCTCAGTAAATTGTTCTTTGAAAATAAAGACATTAATAACATCAACTATACCACAATGCTACCATGTATATTAAATCCCAGCAAATTCTTAATAACATTTTCCTTATCATCTAAATAATGAATATGTGTTTCTAAATGGTTGCAATAATAATAAATGCTTGTTAATATTATTGCTAGGTACCATTAATGGATATGGAATTAAGCTGAAATTGTGATTTTCAGAATGCAATATTTTCTGAAGTATATTTCACTTTGAAGGAGTATTAGTAGCCAAATTTGGATAATGTCAATTACAACACATCAAACATCTCACCGCCCTAATGCACTGAGTTCAAAACATGGTCTGATTGGCAACATGGTTATGTGGCACAGTAAAGAGACCTTCCATCAAAACATCCCTGCTAACTGTAAAGTTGGGGGGCTTTAGCAGACTGCATGAGCTATCAATGATTTTTTTCAAATGACATTTAAAGCCATTTAAAATAAAGTTTGTTAAAGCCATCACTGTAGTGGGCTAGGTTTCAAATAATGATGATCATAAAGCATAGGAGCAGAATTGGGTCACTTAGCCCATGGAGACTGCTTTGCCGTTCTATGACGAGTGTTTTATTTTCCCTGTCAATCCCATTCACTTGCCTTCTCCTGTAGTAATTGAATCATTTATTAATCAAGACACTTATTTACCTATCAACCTCCACTTTAAATATACCCAATGACATGGCCCCACAGGTGTCTGTGGGAATGAATTCTGCAGATTTATCAACTCTAATGCAATTCCTCCTAATCTCTGTTCTGAAGGGATGTCCTACACTGAGGATGTGCACTCTAGTCCTAGACTCCCCTGCTGTAGGAAATACCCTCTCGACATACATTCTTTCTAGGCCTGGTAGGTTTCAATGAGATCCCCCCTCCCACCCCATTCTTCCGAGCTCCAGTGATAACAGGCCCAGAGCCATCACGTACTCTTCATACACTAGCTCTCTCATTCCCAGGATCATTCTTGTGAACCAGCTCTGCATCCTCTCCAATGCCAGCACCTCCTTTCTCAGACAGGTGGCCCAGAGCTGCTCATAATGCTCCAAATGCAGTCTGACCAATACCATATAAAGCCTCAGAATTACAGCTTTGGTTTTGGATTCTAGTTCTTTTGAAATTAAGTTCAAGTTTATTGTCATTCAGTCATATATACTGTATGTATACCACCAAATGAAATAAAATTCCCCTTCGTGCCAAGATACACAACACCATACATATTACTTTATATGTTATGTGTGAGTTATATTCCCACAAATAATAAGTTGCATTTATGACATGTTAAAAAGTAAATAGCATAATGCTACTGGCACTTCATATGTGAAGAGACCTGGGTGGTAGCAGGGAGTTAAATAGGGTATGAAACAGCTTCTTCCCTAGGCTGTGAAACTAACACTCCCTGTCCTAGTGCTATGGTACCTCCTGCCTAATAGTAGGGAGTCAAATATATTGTCTTATAGTCTCATTGACAATGCTAAGTACCCTGCATACATAGCACTGCTGATAAATATCTCGAATGAGTGGAAGAGAGTTCCTAATGATCCTCTCAACAGTCCTCCCAATTCTTCAGTAGGACCTTGTGATCAGATGCCTTGCAATTCCCATACCAGATGGTGATGCAGCCTGTCAGGACATTCTCAATGATACTCCTGTAATAATTGGTAAGATTGTTGGGAAGGGCTGCCTTGGCTCGCCTCAGCCTCAGGAAATGGAGATGCTGCTGGGCTTTCTTGACTAAAGAGGTGGCGTTGAGGGACCTGCTGAGATTGTCCATAGTTTGCACCTTCCTAAAGTCTACAATCATCTCTTTAGTCTTGTCCATGTTGTACTTGCACCATTCTACCATCTACTCTAGCTCCTTTATGCTGTTTTGTCATCGTTGTAAGTGAAGTCAACCACTGTTGTGTCATCAGTGAACTTGATTTGATTTGAACTGGATCTAGCAGTACACTCATGCATCGACAGTGTGAACAGCAGCATACTGAGTACACATCTCTAGAGAGGACAGTCGCTCAGTATAAAGGTGCTAGAGATGTGGATGCCAGTAAGGGCTGCTGGGGATCATTTTGTCAAACATCTCTGGTCCACCCACAAAGAGTGAAATGTCCTGGTGGCCATCCACTTTAATTCCTATCCCCATTCTCATTCCAACATGTCAGTCATTTTGCCACGATGACGCCGCTCTGTGGGTGGAGGTGCAACACCTCATATCCTGTTTAGGTAGCATCCGATTTGTTCAAATGAGCATTGATTTCTCCTTCAAGTAAAATCTCCCCCTCTTCCCTCTTCTATTCCCCACTTTGGCCTCTAAGGTCTTCTCCTCATCTGCTTATCACCTCCCCCTGGTGCCCCTCATCCTTCCCTTTGTGCCGTGGTTCACACTCCTGTCAGATTCCTCCTTCTCCAGCCCTTTACCTTCCCCACCCACCTGGTTTCACCTATCATCTTCTAGCTAGTCCTCCTTCCCCTCCACCCACCTTTTATTCTGGAGTCTTTCCCCTTCCTTTCCAGTCCTGAAGAAGGGTCTTGCCCAAAACATTGACTATTTCTTCATTTTCGTAAATGCTACCTGACCTGCTAGAATCCTCCAGCATTTTATATGTGTTGCTAAGGACTGACTGTAGTTTTTCTGCCAAGAAGTCCAAAATCCTGTTACAGGGAGAGGTGTTGAGACCCAACAAGGTCAATTAACCCACCAGCTTCTGAGGCTATGATGAAATGAATGCTGACATTGTACTTGTCTTACAACCAACTCAACCTGCACTAGGACTTCTAAGTCCATTTGCACCTCTGATTCCTGGATTCACTCCCTGTTAAGAAAGAAATCTATGCCTTTATTCCTTCCAGCAAATTGCACGACCATACACTTCCCAACACCATATTCCATGTGCCATTTACATGCCCATTCTCCTAATCTTTCCAAATCCTTCTGCAGATTCCTGCTTCCTTAACACTACTTGCCTTTCCAACTATCTTTGTATCCTAGAACCTAAAGTCAAACAGCATAGAAACTGGCCCTTTGCCCCATCTAGTCCATGCTGAACTATTATTCTGCCTGACCTATTGAGCAGCACCTAGACCACAGCTCACCATTCCCCTCCCATTCATGCACAAATCCAAACTTAAATATTGAAATTGACACCACTTCCACTAATTCTACTGGAAGCCTATTACACACTCTCACCACCCTCTGAGTGAAGAATTTCTTCCTCATGTTCCCCTTAAACATTTCACTTTTCATCTTTAACCCATTACCTCTAGTTCTAGTATCACCCAACTCCAGTGCAAAAAACCGGTTTGCATTTATCCTGTCTACATCACTCATAATTTTATAATACCTCTCTCAAATCTCCACTCACTCCCCTACACTCTAGGGATTAAAGTCCTAACATATTCAAGTCCTATTATTCAAGTCCTCAAATCCTGGCAACATCATTGTAAATTTTCTCTGTACTCCATCAACCTTATTGATATCTTTCCTGTAGGTAGGTGTCCAACATTGCACACAACACTACGACCTGTTTGTGAACTAAGTTTGCAGACTGATGTGTAATGTGAACTAGATTTCACCATTGTCTTATAGAACTTAAACATAATATCCCAACTTCTGTTCTCAATACTTTGATTTATGAAGACATATGTGCCAAAAGCTTTATTTATGACACAATATATCCATGATACTTTCAAGGATTTATCGATCTATGTACCCAGATCCCTCTGCTCTATCACACTCTTCAGTATCCTACCATTCACTGTCCAACTTGGTTTGTCCTCCCAAAGTGCAACACCTCGTACTTGTCTGCATTAAATTCCACCTGCCATTTTTCAGCCCCTTTTTCCCAGCTGGTCCAAATCCTGTGGTAAACTTTACAACATGGTGATCAATTCTGTTATCCAGATCAATAACATGTAATGTGAAAAATAGTGGACCCAACACTGATGACAATGGAACATTACTAGTCACTTGCAGCCAACCAGAAAAGGTCTCTTTTATTTGCATTCTTTGTCTTCTGCAAGTCAATCAATATTCTATCCATGTTTGAAGTATCTTTCTTGTTATACCATGGGCTCTTACGTTGCCTCATGAGAAGTACCTTGTCAAAATCCAAGTAAACAACATCCATTGACTCTCTTTGTCTATCCTGCCTGTTGTTTCTTCAAAGAATTCCAACAGATTTGTCAGGCAAGATATCCTCTTAAGGAAACTGTACTGACTTTTACCTATTTTATCATGTGCCTCCAATTATGCCATAACCTCATATTTAATCTTGCCAACCAGTGAAGTCAGGCTAACTGGCCTATAATTTCCCATCTTTGTCTCCTCCCTTCTTAGAGAGTGAAGAGACATTTGAATTTTTTCAATCCTCCAGAACCATTCCAGAATCTAGTGAAAGATCACTATTAATACTTCCCCAATCTCTTCAACTACCTCTCATAGTCCAGGTGGTTTATTTACCTTTAAACCTGTCAGCTTCCAAAGCACTATCTTTTTAGTATTAATGACTACACTTACTTCTGCCCCCTGACACTCTCAAATTTCTGGGGTACTGCTGGGAAGACAGACATAAAATATTTATTCTGTTCATCCGCCATTTCTTTGTACCCCATTACTTCCTCTCCAGCATCATTTTCCAGTCCACTGATGTCCATTTTGCCTCTTGTTAATTCTTTATGTATTTGAATAAAAAATTTTAGTATCATCTTTCATATTATTGTCTAGCTTCCCTTTGTATTTCATCTTTTCTCTCCTTTTTGCTTTTTCGGTTGCCTTCTATTGTTTTTTTAGAGGCAAAGGTTCCTTTACCTTAAGCTTCACTATCAAACCTGGTTCATTACACAACACCCTTTCCCTAGATGGTTCTAAAACCAACTCCAAAAAGACTTCTTATATCTGAATATAGAAAGGAGATATAGAACCTAGTGACATGTTGTTATTACAATAGAAAGCAAAAGTGCTGGTCATGGATTTCAGGAAGGGGATGGTGGTACATGCTCTTTTTTTATATCATTGATCAAGTTTAAATCCAAGTTTAGTTGTCATTCAGCCATGAATACAGCCAAATGAAATGGCGTTCCTCTGGGACCAAGGTGCAAAACATTGTTACCAACAATCATACACAGCACAAGGCACATAAAGCACATATAAGATAGCAGTAAACATACAGTCACACAAGGAAATAGTCCAATTCCCTGAGTGACATGTTCTATAAATTGATAGTGCGTGGATGCTGTCGGCAAGAACAAACCCTCAGTAGTCTGCAGATCCAGCTTGTTTTCCACCAAGTGAACACTGGAGAATGGCGGTGATGGAGGGAGCAGCCTCCGATCCAACATGGATGCTGTGCCACTTTGCCTTCACCTTCTCCCCTCCTGGACCTCTGCAACAGGCAAGCATGGGGCATGAGGCCCAGTCCTCATTGCAAACAAGGCCACGCAGCTCCCCTGCCAACAGTCTTAGCAATAAACCAGTGAACCAGATGCGCTGTATTTTGCATTGCCAGTGTCCAACAGGGTCTTACGATCACAAGAAAAATGTTCAAGACAACCACTCGCTGTTAGACTGCGCACTGACTCTGACACCTTTCTGTAGTGGGCAGCAACATGGTTCACACCAAGTCCAGCTCCTCCATGAACAAACAACTTGCTGATGGGGCAGACCCACAGTTTCTGAAGTTCTTAATGTTCAGCTTTGTCTTGTGATTGTAAAAAAGGCATTTAAAATACACTTTGGTTGAGAGCTTCAATTTCCTAGGAATGAACATCACCCAATAACCTGTCCTGATCCAACCACGTTGACACCATGGTCAAGGAAACATACCAACACCTCTACTTCCTCAGAAGATTAAAGAAATTTGGCATATTAGTCAGCTCCATCATGGGTGCTAGCCTCAGCAGTATCTGAAACATCTTCAAGGAGAGGTGCCTTTTCACTTTGTTAGTATTCAAAAAATAAAATTAAACAAAACCATTAGTGTAAAGCAAAATAATTTAATAAAGTAATTTGCAATATACACAAATTGCTGGAGGATCTCAGCAGGTGAGGCAGAGTCAATGGAGGGAAATGAACAGTCAATGTTTCATGCCAAGACCTTTCTGACCCTTCCTCAGGACTGGGAAGGAATGAGGCAGAAGCCAGAATAAAAAAAGGTAGCGAGAGGGGAAAGAGCGCAAGCTGGCAGTTAATAGATGAGTCCAGATAAGAAAGCAAAAGTGTAAAGATGGAGGAGGGGAATGATAGGGAGTGATACAAGAAGCTAGGAACTGATAGTTGGAGGAGACAAAGGGTTGAAGAGGAAGTAATCTAGTAAGAGAGGACTGTAGAGGAACAAAGAGAAGAAGGTGGGAAACAAAAGCAAATTGATGGGCATGTCATGAGGGTCAGGGAGTGGAAGAGAAAAACTGAGGGACTAGAGGAATAAGGGGAAATAAATGGGTTGTGGGAACAAGGGAAACAGAGAGGAGTCTTTACCAGAAATGAGAGAAATCAATGTTGATGCTGTCAGAATGTAGACTACCAAACAGGAGTATGACGCATTGCTCTTCCATCTCTGTATGGCCTCATCATGGCAGTAGAGGGGCTGTGGACAGACATGTCAGTGTGACAATGAGAAGTGGAATTGAAATGGCTAGTCACCATGAGATCCTGGCTGTTGGGGCAGAGAGAGCAAAGGGTCCTGATGTCGAATCTTGGCCTGAAATATTGACTGTTCTTATCCCTCCATAGATGCTGCCTGAGCTGCTGAGTTCCTCCAGCCTTTTGTGTGTGTTGCTCAAGATTTCCAGCATGCAATCTCTGGTGTCTCCCTGTTGCATTTTCTTTGGCTCCTAGATAGATGTTACCATCCCCATTGAAATTAATGGAGTCTTGCAGCCTTGGTCTAATCTAGTGCAATATCAGAGAGGTGATTCCTCAGTGTAAATTTGGGCATCATTGCAAGAAATGGCTATGCTGATGATTTCTCTGTGGAGTTGTATGGAATAGCTTACAAAAATTAGTGGATACAGCCCAACCCATCACAGGTAAAGCCCTCCCTACCACTGAGAACTTCTACTAAGAGTGCTGTTGCAGGAAAGCATCATACATTATCAAGGATGCCTACCATCCAGACCATGCTCTCTTCTTGCTGCTGCCATCAGGAAGGAGGCTCAGGAGCCTCAAGAGCAGCTATTACCCCTCAACCATCAGGCTCTTGAACCAGAAGGGATAACTTCACTCAGTTTTACTCACCCAATCACCTAATAGTTCCTGGAATTGATGGAATTCACGTTCTTTGTCTCACGTTCTCAATATGTATTGCCTACTGTAGAGCTCAGGGCATGGATCAACACCTGGAATTATGATATTGTGGCCATGAGTGAGACTGGATTGCAGGAGTGGCAGAACTGGCAGCTCAGTATTCTGAGGTCCTATTGTTTTAGATGTGACAGGGTATGAAGGATTAAAGGAGGAGGGGCAATGTTAATGGTCAAAGAAAAAGTCACGGCAGTGCTCAGTCAAGACAGACTGGAGAACTTGCCTAATGAGGTGTTATGGGTGGAACTGGGAACTAAGAAAGATATGACCACATTAATGGGGCTATATTGTAGGCGATTGAACAGTCAGCGGGAATTAGAGGAGCAAATTTGTAGAGAGATCGCAGACTGTTGCAAGAAACATAATGTTGTAATAGTAGGTGATTTTAACTTTCCAGATATTGACTGGGCTCCCATATGGTAAAAGGACTGGATGGGATAGAGTTCATCAAATGTGTTCAGGGAAGTTTCCTTAATCAGTATGTAGAAGTCCCAATGAGAGGTAGTGCAATTCTTGATCTGCTATTAGGGAATGAGACAGGGCAGGTGACAGAAGTTTGTGTAGGGAAACACTTTGCACCTACTGATCACAATGCCATTAGTTTCAAAGTAATTATGCAAAAAGATAGGTCAGGTCAGTGGGTTGAGATTGTAAACTGGAGAAGGGCCAATTTTCATGGTATCAGAAATAACCTAGCAAGTGTGGATTGGGACAGGCTGTTCTCTAGCAAAGGAGTACTCAATAAGTGAGAGGCCTTCAAATGTGAAATTTTGAGAGTATGAAGCTTGTACGTGCCTGTCAGAATAAAAGGTAAAGATAATAAGGACAGAAGCACCATTATCCTTGTGAATTGGTAGATGTTTTCATGTGGTTGATGTATTTCAGTCTTGGGAATGCAACGTGAATTGCATGAAGAGCATAGCTGTTTCTTGTTATTCACTCTGTGTGATATATAAACGACAAGGCAATGACAAGGAAGCACATGTATACAAGGTTGTTTTATATTGGAGCTATTCTATGACCACTGCAGTTTCTAGTTCATTGCAATCACTATATGAAGTTTATGGGCTTCCTGCAGAACCAGGCAGTTTTAGTCTTATTCCTTTTTTTGTTTGTAGAGTAGCCCGAATATAATAAACTGAGAAATCTTATTAAATATGAAGCTGTTGCCTATGTGATAAAACACTTGAAGCAATGCAAATACAAATATAAGCGGGAATTCAGATTTAGTTTTGAAATGTCACAAAAGCTGAAGTAGCTATGATTAAACCAAAAATAATTTACTATTTGTTAATTTCTGTTTTATCCTTTCAGTAATATAAGTTAAATTGGTAATAATGATACTGATTTAAGTCTGTCAAAAATAAAAGTTAAACTTGTGTTACTGGGAACTTTAAAATAGCAAAGATTGTGGAAAATACAAAAGAGGGCATCTTAATTTGAAAACTTCTATATTGAAAGCATCTTGGAGACAGTTTACATATTGTACAGTATAGCTTTAATGAATTTAATATATATTACTAGGATTGGATTCCTTTGCACATATTGTTCCATCTTTTCCAATTTTTTGATATGACAATAAAATAATTTTTCTGCAGCATAACCTTTATTGTTGTTGCGTGGTGAATGAGTCTTGCATACTCCAATCACTGGCACACTCGTATATTGCAGCTCTTTCAAATTTCATATTGAATCTCAAATTGTACTTAAGTCTATCAAAAATTTTGAAAGAAGCTGCCAATTGAAGGCCAACTATTTGTAGCAAATTTTTTAAAGTCAGTTATTGACTGGCTTCAATTTATTTTCTTTCAGAAAAAAAATCATAGATAGCAGCACATGCTAGTCAAAAAATAATGTCCTGCAGATGCAAAAAATCCAGGTTAAAAACAGAAAAATTTGGAAATACTCAGTTGATCTAGCAGCATTTATACAGAGTGTTATAAAAATTTTCAGTAAAATGGTATACTTTATGTCATGTCTCAGTGAATAATATACAAATAACCCTTATGTGCTTTGGTTAATAGATGCTTTAAGCTAAGATCTTACTATCAGGGATATAGAAGAGGCTTGACTCAAAAGCAGAACAGTGATTTAGCAGTGAGCGATAATCTTAATAATAAACTGCAAAATATTAAGCCACAAGGGGCCATGAAACTAGAGAGAACAGGTACTAAGTATCACAGACAACTGAAGGCTGGCTGGTTTGTTGAGCGAAAGGACTATGGGTGTGAGCTGGGTTTTTAGTAGGCTGCAGGTGATGAGTTGGAAATGAGTTTCAGGTGATTGCTGGGTGGAGATTGCGAGGTTCCTGCCTCTGCAAACCTGATAGCAACTACCAGACCATGGACAGCATCTGACAGCCAAGGACAACCCTAATGTGTCAGGTGGAATTCCTCAATGAGTGAGGAATCCAAGATGAAACTGGATGGCACCAAGACCCTTCCTGCAAGCCATAAACTTCCCAGTCGACCAGGTACTGCACACTCCATCCATGACAACGTGAATCCATCAACTGGCAAATGATGTCCATCTTTCTAAGTTCTGGAGGTAAAGGCTCATGTGGTTTGATTGCTCCATGGATAACAAGCTTGAGGCAGAACATAGAAGATAGGTGTAATACTGAGGGACGATGGCAGCTGGAGGCAGTAATTGACTGGATTGGTGCTGTTGGAGCAATGTATCTATTTTCTGTCTGCATTGTATTTTGTGCTTCATTTTATTGTGGCAATCTGTCAAATGGTTAGGGTGTGGTAGAAGCAAACGAGTGTAGTTACATATTCTCATTTTGCTAGTTGTTTTAGTTAAGTCTTGAGAGTTAGAGGCAGTTGGAATGATATTTTTTGTTGACCATTAATTGGAATGTTATTAGTCTGCTTATTATGTTAATTGAAAAGTTATTAGACCACTTAAATACACTAACCTTGTTCATCCTGATATCGCTTATTTCACTATTTGGGATGTTATTGGAATGCTAACTAGATCACTAACAGCATAAATGTGTGTATAATGCTAATTCTAATATTGTTAATTGGAATGCTTAGTTATGCTGATTTGAACAATAAGATCGTTATATCATTAATTTAGTTTTGTTAGTTTTTTATCACTATAAGATCATTCTTCTTTGCTGATTTCATAATAAAGGATTGAAAGTATCTTTTTCGATTTTGGAACTTCATTATTTGGAAGCATGTCTCACAGTGTTGTCTCTCAGCATTTTTGGTTTGTTTTAAAGTAACTGCTACATTTTGTCAACAAAAAGAATGGTTCCACTGAATGAACACCAGCCTACTGCAAAGGATTGCTTCAGACTATCTGGCGAAATTGGAATCACAACACTGAGAACACGTTGGAAATAGAAGCAGCTAGCGGTAGGATTATCTGCAACATATTGTTGATTCATGTTGTGAGTTTGTGAATTGAACACAGTCTTGAATGGTCAACGCTGCCTGTCCTTAACGTGGGCTCATTCGTGTGGGATTTGCCTAAGGGTTCATTGTTTTGTTTTATTGAAGTGTTGAAATATTCTGGCTGTCAATGTTTGAATTGAAAGCAGTTTATTCAGTTTGGTTTAAGCACTGTGGGGATGTACGGACAGTTTGATTGTTGACTACTTTTATTGAATTGATTATCACCGGGCTGCAGGTGAACAGACCATTATATGTGTGTTGCACAACTCGAGAAAGTAACATGAGTGTATCAAGCATGGAATTAGTGCCAATGACCCTGCCATTGGGGCTTGTAAAAGAGAAATTAGAGCTAAAAATAAGGCTAATCCAATCGAAGGTCTTCAAAAAGAGTATGAAACAAGTGTGAACAAAATTAAAGGTTTAATACCACAATTGATGATCACTTGAAAATTCAAGAAAGTGCCTTAAAAGTGCAATTTCATCCTGACAACTTGACTCTGTGAATCTGTTGCTAAGCAACATCACATGCTAATCGCATTACTTGCCAAGGCTGAACAAACACAGAACTGTCATAGCCCAGATTGGATTCCCTTTAAATTTACCTTGTTTGTGTTACAATCCGGACTGTTGACTCCTTGGTTCCCTTTAATTCCCTGTTTTTTCATGTCCCTCAGGCTTGGTGATTAAAGGCAATTTACTCTCGACTAAACCGTCAGTTTATAAGTCTCTGGCTTCAGACGTTCAGCATGAGAGCGTTATGGAGCATTAACAAGTCACTGAAGCTAATGCGAGCCAAAGTCATCTAGCCAGAGACAACTAAGTTTCTTGCCGGAGCAAGCCAAGTCTCCTCCCGAAGCCAGTGCCAGCAAGCCGCCTTCCCTTGCCAGTGTGGATCCGGCAAGACAGGGTGAGTCAAGAGCTCACCACTGCTTGGAGCAAACTTGTGCCCAGTTATAGCTCCATCCATCGTTGAGTGGTCTCCGTATCCATGTCCTGTGTTTAAAAGGGGTCCCAGCCCTGTACCCTAGAAGGGTCCTGACCCTGTGTCAAGAAGAGTCCCGGCTCCATGTCCTGTGTCTAAGGAGAAGTCCTGGCTCAGTGTTCTATGTCCTGTGTTCAAGTATCAAGTCCTGGCTCCGAGGTTCAAGTATCAAGTCCAAACTCCAAGGTCCGTGTTCCGAGGCCTGGCTCTGATCCCCAAGCTACAAGTCCTAGCACAGATCCTAAGTCCCAGCCTAGTCCAGGGCCTGAGTCCTTGCCCATTACACCTATTCCCACTTCCACTTGGCCCTCCTTGATTTATCTTGGTTCTATCCTTGCATCACGGCTCTCCTTGTAACTAATAATAATCTCTATTTACTTAACCCCACAAATCATGTTTGTGTCCTCCCCCAGCACCCTTGCCCCCACACTGTGACAAGAACCAATGTTTTTCAAACATTGATCTCTGTCGCAGTGTATTCATTGAGGATACGAAACAATGGTTGACCCAAACATGTTATATTTAAAGTCTTGTTGCTTCAGCAAGTGAATATGTGTCTCCACCAAAGTTACTCAAATTCCAACGCGTGTTTTGAGGATGCACAGGGCAAATGACCGACTGGATGGCATGAAACCATATGGCAGCATGTCTAATGTTAGTGCTCAAAGCTCTACTGCAGGAAAAAAATCTTCTTCATCTACCTTCTCCTCTGGATGTATTAAAACAGAGACTGATTTAGCATTAATCACATGTCCATGATTACTGAAAAACAAACATGTGCTGGAAGAGCAAGAGGAGCAACTACAAAAAAGAAGTTAAAGAAAGAAATTGCCGCATATATGGCTAAAGATAAAGCACTAAGGGCTTCAAGTGTGATGAGCACTAGAGGTACTCCATCAGGATAGTCCCGTAGTGTGAGTTCCTATATTGAAAAGGCACAAAGGAAAACAAGAACACTCAATGTCAATGCTGATTTATTCATTCCTCAAGTGTCTATCAAACATGAACAAAAACCCCAAGAGGAAATTCAGAGTGTTTACTCTCAACCTGCACTATTGAGGCACTCTGAACCTGTCATATCCAATAGCTCAAAGTGCTCATGGAGACATTAACTTACAGCATGGAAGCACTCTTGCTTTAGATGACAGAGATTAAAATAGTACTATTAATATTATGAGGAAGCCAAATGAAATATCATCCTTATTGGTACAACTGCAATGCATTTCATCTTTGCCTAAAACAGAGATTCAAATCTACAAAGGAGATCTATTGCAGTATCATGCATTCATGAGAGCTTTTGAAAACATTGTTGAAGGCGAGACTGACAGCCATAGTGACTGATTCTATTTCCTTGAACAGTACACTAGAGATCACTCTAGAGCTTGTCAGAAGTTGCCAGCATGTTGACTCTACAAAGAAACTACAGGAACACTTTAATGCTGAAGAACATTGCCAAAGGCTCTTTCTTGGGTACCTATCAAATCTGAAGATGTGAAAGCTCTTCAAGACTTTCTTAGAGTCTGTTGTAATGCCATGAAAGAGGATCAGAACATGTGTGAGCTGGACATGCCTGCTAATATGTCAATGGTCATAAATGCTCAGGAAAAAATGGAAAATGATGGACTGTAAACTGCAAGAAAGGCACAAATATAAGATTACTTTCACTGACTGTTGATTTTATAGAAAGGCGAGTAAAGATTACTACACACTTGGTGTTTGGGAATATATAGGAAGCTAAATCTCCAGCAATAAGCAAAGGTGTAAACAAAACTAAGTCACAATTTCATCCTAAGGCTAAAGGAAGCAACTTTGTCACTACTGTGAAACGTAAAGCTAAAACTGAACCTGGAGCTAATGGAAGGGAAATGGTCCCATCAGCCAAAAAGGTGAACATACATTGACCTCATGCCCTCAACTGTAGAAAAGGGCTCATAGTAAGAAGATTGGCTGCTTTTACCATTTGTGTGCAGGACACATCAGCAAAGCTTGCAGGAAATGTCCTTCATGCAAGGTATGCAGTAGCAAGCATCCCAGCATTCTTCATATTCACTCTAATGAAAAGGGCGCAGAATCAAAACAAGCTAGGAAGGAATCAGACACAGCAGTGAGTAGTGCTCTGGTGTCTAATGGCCTTCCAGGGGCTGGTGATCATGATTATAAACTTCCCATTGTCCAGTACAAGTGTACCTATGCCTTCAAGGAATTACAACAGCGTTCTGCACAGTGAGCCTCATAAACAAGCTCAAACTCAAAGTAAAAGGGACATGCATTCTCTTACGCACTGTGGGTCAAGAGAAGATCGTGAATTGCTGCATTGTTTCAGGATGAGAAGTGGCTGGCTTAAATGGAGAAAACTATTGTGAACTACCTAACACCTATTCCTGGGAAAGTATGCCTATCCACAAAGGGAACATTTTATGACAGAGGGTTTTCCAGGGATGGTCTCACCTGAAACATGTCCATTTGCCAGAGATTGATTTAGAAACCGAACTGCTGATGCAGACAAATGTGTGTAAAACATTGGAGCTGTTGCAAGTGATTCACAGTGTTAATGATGGACCCTATGCAATTAGAACAACGTTGGACTGGACTGTGTGTGGGCCACTGGAAGGAGACACTGAGTGATAGAAGAGACCATACACAGACAGAGCTGACAGCTATCAGGATCTCAGTTTTGAACTTGGCTGAATGTAGTCAGGATGAACAAATTGGTTTGTCAAGAGAGGTCCACAAATTCATAGAGCTGGTTTTGAATTATGTAAAACTGGTGGATGGCCATGACCAGATTAACTTACATTGAGAAAGAAAGAGATTAATGTGCCAAATAATAGTAAGATTGCTGACCAGTGTGCACTAAATCGAAGGAGGAAGTGTAAGAGGGATTTGTCATTTCACACCAGCTACACAGATTTCATGTGGATGTCACCTCCAAAGGTTATGTTGAAAGAGTGCCTGTAGAGGATCTAGAACACAGTGTGTTTAGTCTGGTATATTCCACCCCACTTCATGTTGTATTTGACTGTGGAGTGACTTTTCAGGGAATATCACCTAATGCTCAGCCTTTACAGGGACCAGATCTTACTAGCTCACTCTGGAGGTGAAGCCAGGTTCAGAAAAGAACCAGTGGGGATCATGGCAGATATTAAATCAGTGTTTCATTGGGTTAAAGTACAGGCAGAAGATGCAGATCTGCTGAGGTTTCCCTGGTGGCCTGAGGGTGACCTCAGCCAAGATATGGTGGAATTTAGAATGGTGGTACACCTCTTTACAGCAACCTATCTCCAAACTGTTCCAACTTCAGTCTTAGACAATGAAGAACAGTTTAGCTACAAGATGGTGGATAAAGCTTTGTATTGCCTCAATGATGATGATGACTGCTTTGTGTCAGTATCTCTGAGGAAGAAGCAGTGTCTCTCTATCATGACCTTGTATCCATTTGTTTTAGAAGTGGCATTTAACATGCAACGGACATAGTGTGCTAGCTGTGATAATAGAAGGGCAAAGACCGAAAGACATGAAGGATTTGGACTTGGATCAAGATATTCCTTCAGTGGAGCGAGCACTGGTGCATTCAGTCTGATACTTTCAAGTTTTAAATCACAATCCAAGATAGACCACTCACCAAAGTTAGTTCCATCTATGATCCTTTAGGAATCTTGAGTTTGGTGGTGCTATCTGATAAGACAATCCTACAAGATCTATGTAAGAAAGTGCTTGGTTGGGCTGGCATTATACTAACATCAGTTACTTGTGAGTGGACAAACTGACTGGAAAGACTCTGTCAGTTGGAAGACTTCAAGTTTGCTAGATGTTTGAAAGCCCCGGATTTTGGAGAAGTTACTGCCGCACAGTTACACCATTTTACAGATGCAAGCAAAGATAGTATGGAGCAGTGACTACTTATTGTTGCATAAGATCAGCGTTCATCATAAGAAGTGCTTTTATCATGGGAAAAGCTAGGGTAGTTCCTTTGAAGTCAGCTTCTGTTCTTTGTATGGAGCTCATTGGTGTTACAACGGCAAGCTGTATGATTGCATTGTGGAGGAAGGAGTTGTATGTGCAGCAATGATTATTCACTAGTGATTGACTGTAGATGAGGAAAGTTGTATCACCCCAAGAGCATCCTTATATACAATAGTAAGAAAAATGGTATTCATTGACAAAAGTGTGCAAATGGTACTGAGGTTACAACAAAATATGATAAGAATAAAAGGGAATAGGCCATACAGTCCACTGTGCACAAAGATTATTACTGATATTGAGGCACAAGTCTATTTTGTCACCTGATCCCAATTTCTTATGATTTATTTAGAATCAATTGTCAGCCTTGAAGATGCTTAAAGGCAGATAACTCATAGCTTTCTTTCTTTCTTTTTTTTTCCTTTTCAATCTTTTTATTATTATTAATAATATGAACAAAATACAAATGATATATTAATAAAGAAATTACAAACATACAAATTCCATTACAGATGAAAAAAAAACTCATAGCTTTCTGAAGTAGAGAATCACAATGCTGAGGAAATTTTGTCCTTTTTCAGTCACAAATTACCGACTTCTTTTCTTTTAACATTGAGAAGATACAGCAGAGAAACAGGCCCTCCAGCCCATTAAGCATGTGCTGACCATTAACCACCCATTTACATTAATCCCGTTTTTAAATCTTCCCAGTGTCCTCTAGACTTTACCATTTGCCTACATATTAGAGTCAATTATTATGAACAATTAACCTACAGACCTGCACGTCTATGGGATGTGGGAGGAAACTCAGATTCCATACTGGCAACAACAAGGGATATTTTTTGCTGGAACTATTCTAGTTTCATGGGAATTTTGGTAGATTATTACTAATGCATAAATTATCTCTGTGGCTATTTATTATGGAATGCTGGAATACAGGTGATCTGGTCCCAAAAACTTGTTTGGTTTAATCCCCTTAATTTATCAAGGAAACAAAGAAATAGTAGTTTTGTAAACTGACATCTTCATCTAAAAATATTTTGCATTTCAATTAAATATTAACTGGGCTAAAATATGAAGAAAATCTGGTCCAAATAAGAGATTTCTTGACAAAATCTCAGTACAACCTTAAGATTAATGCAGGGATCAAATGGCTGCTAAATGTCCTGTATTGCTGGGTTAATTATTAATAAATAAAAGTATAATAACTTGGTGTAACCAATAAATAGTCATAGATGTAGAAAAGAGAATATACCAAAACTTCTTGCCGTGATACTTATCTGCAAGGGAGCATCTAGGCCACCTGTTGCTGACTGATCAGTGTATTATTTCCTGTTATGTCCTGGACACAATCTCAGTTTAACATCACCTCTGGGAAGCCTTTGTATGAGGATGTAGTTACTTTTCTCCTGCAGTGTTATACATTGGGACCTTCATTCACTGTGCTGTGCTGACCTTGTTAGTGGATTTGAATAGGCCACCACAGAAGCCTTTCATTGCATACATGCACAGGAACTCCTGGGTGGCCTTTTGTCCGGCTGAGAGCTCTTGTTAATGGACTGCTGAGTTAGAATGATTGCAGTACATGAACTCACTAACCACAGAAAAGAGAGACAAAGAGCTTCTAGTGGTTACATCTAGGTCAAGCTTGTACAAAGAGAACACTGGCCTATTAATGTCAAAGCTAAATATACACGTAACCCAAGCAAGCATTTCAAAATAAAAGTACACCAAGAAATTTCATTTCATTAAATCGATAAAGGGAATCAAATTGTGTTCCACTTTGATTAGTTTTATGTGAATCTTCACTGTTACCAGATTGAGAGGGGAACTGTTCAGATCTCACCAAAAGTCTTACACAAGAAACTTAAACACTAGCACTTTCAAAATTAAAGAGACCAGGCTAAATTGTACTTTTACTTTCAATATGTGGACATTTTGAGATAAGAATAAAACTCACTAAAACCAAATTGGACAGGTTGAAAACTTTTGGTCATTGTTAATTTAATTTTGATAGGACTTCTTTGATATACTTCCTGCTGCTGGTCCTTATCAACAGATAATTTATTGTACAGTTCTTAGATTTCTATACCTTGAGTAAACAAATTGCTAGCATTAATAATATATTTTTGCTTTAACCCTGACAGTTTTGTAATGTTGATTAAGGGCTCGATAATTGCTTTTCACAATCCTATGTTGTTTGTTACTCAATTTAAGTAATTACAGACAATTTCCTCCATCCTTTGTTCTAAGATGTTAAATAGGGCAGGTCATCCAAAGAGAATTGTAATTGTCCAGTCCAAGTATCATCATCACTTCCTATTCTGAGCTATTTACCTGGTCACGAGGGAATCTTGGTGCAAGAACATATGCTTGTAAGGCTAGGTAATGACCAAATACTCCAAAATTTCAATACCCATTGCAAGTAAATAATGTTTGTCTCACAGAGATTTTCTGTATGCATAAAATGTAGCTATTTTGTTATCAATTATAACAGCTGTTGTTTACTTCTCAAATGAAACCAAGAAAATATCCAGATGTTCCATATCTATTTGTCATATACTGAAGTGCTTTACTAAAATAAGCATTTGCTAGTGATGGTTCCGTCTTCATATTTATTATTTTCAAGCACAGTGGAGTAGGTTAGAACGTAATAGTGTTGATTAATTCAGAAACCATTCAAGCAATATACAAGCCAAGAATTGTTTGGTATCCCATGTTATCATGAAGTGCCCCGATGAACCAGAGGCTTGGGTACTACCAGATATGCATTCTGCAGAAACTAAAAAAAAACTCTGGAACTGAGGCTGGATCTTGGTCTGGAGCTGGAGTGGGCCATAGCCAGAGGCTTGAGGTTGAAAAGATTTGTGGTCAATAGGGGTCAGATCGGAACAGGTGTTATTCAGTTGGATCGAGATGTTTGCATTGTTGGGATGGGGGTATGAAGATTATGGCCATTCAATGAGTTTGAGGTTTCAGGGCAGAGTTTGAGGAAATTGGAAAGATCAGCAAATTGCTGATCAAGGATGTTAAGATGTAGGTATGCCGATGGCGATGGGTTGGGTGGTGGTGTAGCAGTGGGACTTTACTTAGTATGGATCTAAAACTAGAGTAACACTCATACATACACTTGAAGTGACCAACAATGTTAACCCTCCAGGACACCATTTTCCTAGTAATGCTCCAGAAGGAACAATATTCTTTGATGTAAATTTGTCTCTGAGATTATGTCATAAATGCAAGCGCAACTCATATTGGGAATTCCGCATCTTGGTTTCCAGAGTAATATGAAATGAACCAGTAATGATCATTATGGTTACAGAAAATGCTGGCTATACACAGTAGGTTAGGGACCCTCAGTGAAAAGTGAAACAAGATTATTGTTTCTGGTCAAAGATTATCATCAGAACACTAGCTCTTGTTTTCCTTTCCATAGATGCTGTCTACACTGATGAGTGTTTCTCTTACTTTTTATTTACAAGATTTCCAGGATCTAAGTTAATTTTATTTTCAAGCTGAGCTCAAGTATTTCTGGTACAGACCACCAGAATTTGAAACACCATTCTGTATGGAAATAAAAGGTGTTGATGCTGGAAGTGTGATACAACAGCAGAAAATGGTGAATATAGTTACTAACTTTCCACATGAAGAGGATGATCGACTGAAAAGCTTGTGTGTCTCAATGTTCTGTGCAATTTCAAGCCCTTTATTTCAAGGTAATTGTGTTTCAGAAAGGCAGTGAATCAAGCCTAACAAGCCTGGATATTTTAGATGTGTGTAACATTGCAATTGTTTCATAGTAAAATAAATAGGAAAATAATAACTTTTGTTTCACGTCACCCTCAAACGGTTACCATTTGCAAACTGTAGACAGGGAGAAAAAGTAGAAAAAATAGAATGGTACTCTTTACATGCATTCTTTACATTCTTTACATCAATGCCAGTTTGACATATAAATAGATTTTAATGTGGCTGAAGAGGGTAAATAGACAAGTAGCTACCTGATAACTTCAAAGGTATTTTTGTGAGGCAGGAGGATCAGAGTTATTCCCCAGGACGCTGGAAGTTAAATGCTGCTCTCTAGCAACTGCAGCTTCCCCCTTGTCCATGATTCCTCCAGCTGTGGATATACCAATCAGATTGACCTCTGACCCATCCAAATAATACCAGATGCAGCTTTTGAGATGCACGTCCATGAACAATGGGGTTTAAAACAGACTGTGCTATGCCCTGTTTGTCAGGCTGACCAGAGACTGTTTGGACTCTTGATAGTTAAGAGCTGCCATTTGCTGCAGTAACTATCAGGATGATTTTTTGTTTAAATCAGTGACTTAATCTGGTTCTTATGAGAAATGAATTGAGCATTAAAAGAACAAGGGGAGCTTGATCTAACACACCCACTGCATTTTGTGCTTGATATTAGAAATGAGATTGCTTCCAAAAAGCTCTGGAGCTTCTCTCAAAACTGCTTTAAATTGGTGCTGAAGTCTAACTGACCACAATTGGCTTGTTTGGCAGAGGTTCTGCCCATGAAGCCAATTGTGTTCAATTGGATCCACATTTCCACCCAATGATACATCAAAAGAAAAATATAGCAGCCCATTTATCTTATTGCAGAGTGTGATTTTACAGTTTCTAAGTGCAGAATGACCAGACAGATGTGCCCCAAGTCCACTGTTAAATCAATAAAAGACTGCACTATAGTTTTGGTTGCCTTGATTTATTTATTGAAGTGGCAGTGTAGGATGGTGATATTAACTAAGCCATAGTGCAAACTGAAGAAGTGTGATTTTGCAGTGTCTTGGCGGCCATTTATCTCTCAACCATGCGTCAAAGACAGATTTACCTTGTGTGTGTTTGCAGAAGTTGTTTATATTTATAATGATAATAATCATTAAACTAGTTTGTGAGGGGTATAAGAGTCGGGAAGGAGATACTAAAGCTGGAAATAGAAATGTATAAAGCAAAATAAAAGGTAGTGGAAACAATCACAAACTGCAAATAGGGTTAGACTACATAAAAATATTAAAAGACCATCTTTAAACACACAATGAAATAGCTATGTTAACAACTAATAGTTGCAGATGGCCATTACAGAGATATGTCTGCAGGGTGACCAAAATATTCATGGGTAATTGATATTTGGAAGGGCTGGCAAAATTGAAAAGAAAGTGAAGTAGTCCCAATATCAAGGGATGATATTAGTAACATGGTTAGACTTCAGTGTAGAACTAGAATCAGTTTGGGTGGAGCTAGGAAGTAGCTGGGCACTGAAAAGCATAGTAGGATGTAAACATTATACAACTGAGTAACTTAGGTATACAGTGGATTCCAGTTAATTGGGATACATTGGGACCAATACAGTTTGGCTCAATTAAGCGGCTGTCTCAATTAGCCAAAGTTTCATGGAAATAGTAAAAAAGGTATAAAAAAGACAAACTACCATATAAGTAAGTAACAAATTATGTATTTGAATGAAATACAGAACAAATTAGAACTTCACAAATACTACCACAGTATAATAAAACTGTATTATTTCCTAATAGTTAATGACAGAGTAATGTGCACTGGTGGATTATTTTAATTGATTGTAAATGAACAAAATCAGTGCAGAAAATTAGTATAGATAATGGACTGCCTTCATACTATTGATACTTCATGCTATTGATGATTGTATTCACCAAACCTTCATTTTTATTGTAACATTGAAGATGATTGTTGATACCTTCAAATTCTTTGTAGTCCTAGCTTGCTGAATTAGTGAAGTAGCTTCATTTTCTCTCCTGGCTGTGTCTGCCATCTCCAAGACTGAATGCCTGAAACTGCAGTGAACAAAACAGTTCAGAATTGTCTTACTGCTTATTTTGCACCAACTGTCAGTGAAATCTCTGCATTTTGAACACAAACACATGCAACTGGTTTTATTTAAAAACTGTTCACTCTATGCATACTGTAGTGCCCGATGACCACAGAAGTGAGCATGACCGATGCTTGTTAGAAACTGTTCAGCAATAGTTGCCTATTTCAATTAAGCTGCATAGTGTCCTAAATAAACAATAGGAATGTTGGCTATTTTCTCGATTAATTTTTGTTCTTTTAGTGTTGTCCCAAATAAGTGGCTGCCCTGATTAACCAATGGCCCTATTAAACAGAATATGATGTACTTTGTTGTGAAATTAATATTTAAGTAATATTTGAGTTATCTTGTAATATATGTTGTTTAAGCCTTCAGATTTGTCTAAATAATTCATTACAAGTTATATGTATAGATACGTGAATTGCCTACATAATCATGCTATCTTGTGATATGA
Source organism: Hypanus sabinus (assembly GCF_030144855.1). Taxonomy (NCBI): domain Eukaryota; kingdom Metazoa; phylum Chordata; class Chondrichthyes; order Myliobatiformes; family Dasyatidae; genus Hypanus; species Hypanus sabinus. The sequence continues at coordinate 148,316,561 of NC_082707.1, read as the reverse complement.
GCACACCTCACTTAAAATAAACACAAAGCTGGACTAACGTTTTGGACTTCTGAGTCTTCCTTTGTATTAGTTTAATGTTCTGAAGCTACAAAACATAACGTTGGCAATGTGATATTTAAAAAAATAAATCCGAGGCAGCTATCAACCTGTTGGAGTGCAGCGAGACGTTCAAACTAAAAAAAAACACGGCGAGTAAAAAATGCAGCCTAATGTATGCAGAGATGGTAAAGTTAAAAATAAAAGCAGCCCAGCACGGGTTCTTCAGAAGGGATGACATGATCGACTTTTTTGAAAAAAATAAGAAATGGAAGAATTCATGGGTTCATGAAGAGTGAATACTGGGTGATAATAATCATTACCAAAAAAAAACAGAAATGGCTGACTACATCAGAAAGATTGGTGCATTTTATTCCACAAGAGATAGCTGGCTCAGGTATACTGAGCTAATTGAACAATATTTTGTCATTTTCATTTTTAGAATCTTTTTATTGGTACATAATCTTCTACAGCTATAAAATGATACAAAACTTCAACAAATTGATATATATATACAATTAATAAAGCTGAAGAGACAAAAAGCTGATCATAGTATATGAAAATGAAAAAAAATTATATATAAGGAAAAGAAGGGAAAAAAAGAACCCCAACTCGCTGAAAAAAAAACTGACTACAAAAAAGGGGGAAAAAACATTAGGAATCAACCACTGGAGCAATACGTCTTACCATCATCTATATATATATAAAGAAAAAGAATCATCAACCACCAATTCATGTTTATATAGTATAAGACTGGAAGGAAACCATATAAAATAAATCAAATTAAATGATAATATTTGGCAAAAGAGCCCCATCTTCTCTCAAAATCGAATCGAGGATCAGAAGTTCTACTTCTAATTTTTTCCAAACTGAGACATAATATTACTTGAGAAAACCATTCAATTAATGTAGGGACAGAGGTATATTTCCAATTTAATAAAATAGCCCTTCTTGCCAATAATGTAACAAATGCAATTACATGTTGATCTGAAGATGAAATACCCTGACTATGATGTGGAACTATTCCAAATAGAACAGTCAATCTATTAGGTTGTAAATTAATTTTCAGAGCTTTAGAAATTGTAGAAAATAAAGATTTCCTAAAAGATTTTAATGAAGAACATGACCAGAACATATGTGACAAAGTAGCTACTTCAGTTTTACACCTATCACAGTAATTGTCTATACCAGGAAATATTTTGGTTAGTCTCTCCTTTGTTAAATTAGAACGGTGAACAATTTTAAACTGAATTAAACAGTGATTAGCACATATAGAAAAATTCATCTTTTTCAAAACTTGCAACCAATCTTCATTAACAAAAGTCATATTAAGTTCTCTCTCCCAATCTTGTTTAATCTTTAATGAGGT